>NC_090870.1:23504111-23544111 GCF_036669935.1 Montipora foliosa | reverse complement strand
CAATGGCAACAGCAATGGCAGTCGTCGGTCAACATTTGCGGGTAACAGTGCACTGTTACCCGCTCAGAGACTTTTGGGGGAAACAGTTTTATTGTTAGGTGTCATGTGACCTCAAAGTAACGAATGAGAGCATGCGCTGTTGGGGGAAAAAATTCAGCTATATTACAATATTATTTGTTGTGTAGGTTATAGTTTGTCTCTAGGAACTCGTTTTGCCAATAATCTCAAAATTTAGCAAGCATTCATCATTTTCTTCGAGGGAAAAATTAGCATTTTCAGCCATTTCTACTGCTTTTGTAAGACTAAAAAGTTTGTAAAAAACCAGTCAAACTGGTCTTCTGGCGGCCCCAGTTGTTTGAAAGCTGAATAGTGCTATCCAGTGGATGAATCACTGTCCACTGGATAACTCAATAATAATTATTGGTTTTGCTAGTGTTTATCCGCTGGATAGTGATTTATCCAGTTGATAGCGTTAACCACCTTTTGAAAAACCGAGGCCTGGAGTACAAATAGCGTGAGATATTTGTACTCGTTTTGGATGTTATTTGTACTCTGCTGACTGCAGTTGAATAATAATAATTATTAAATTTTCAACCTCTGTTGTACCTTGATTAGTTCACATTTTTGAGCTGCCATTAAAATAGAATTTTCGGTGCAATGTTTCTGACAGCAAGTTGTATATTTAAAGGTCGCCCATCTAGATACTAACCCCTGCTGGAGAGGCATTAACTTGAGTGAACTTTTGATGTGGAAAGCTGTCAGACGTGCACAGTGCACACTTAAACTTGCTGTGAAAAAGAAGTTGAAGCAAACTTTATGTCTGCCTCGAAGCCCATATTTCTCGATTCCCTTCTATTTTCTTCAATCTTTTTGGGTTTAGTATTTTAGTAGTAACTACATGTCTTCTCAAGGGCTATTTACCTAAGACATCTACCATAGCACTATTATGATTTATGATACCAAAGCAATATTGTGCACTACACTGTATTAGAGCCACACATTACGCAAGGACAACTTGAATCTCCTGGAAAACAAAACGCAGCGCAGTTGACAGTTACGAAATAAAGCACTGTGTCATGTTTCTGCGCTACCACACGTACGCAATGCATGCCTATTTTTATTGTATGCCATCCTTTTGTTTTGTTTCTTCATTTTTTCCTACCTGTGCAGAAAATCAGATAATCTTGATGGCAAGAGCTAGGGTTACTTTTGACTGTGCAGGTGCATAAATTTTTTTGGTTGGACAATCACACGGGTTTGTGCGCTGTGAAATCGGACAACCAAGACTTTAACAATAAAGCTTTCATAAACAGGTTGTCAGCAAGGCAAATCAAACACATTACTGCAAAAAGCAACTCAAAGTTTTGTGGTAGGTGAAAGTCTTTTCTTTTAGTAACATTTCATGGTGCACTCCCAATGCACGCTAGCCAGACAAAGTTCCTTTGGTCGGATTTCATTTTGAAAATATTACATGTAGTATTGTAACCTCACACTTTTCTGTCATTGCTAGTTTTTAGAAACTATAAACTATCATAAATGTAACATTCTCACCAAATCCTACAAACCTTGGATTTAATTCAGGCCAAATAATTATTTTGTGGATCCCTCCGTTAACGTTTTTCAGCATTTCTTGTCAATATGACAGTTCGGGGGTGGAATTAGAGTGCACTTGAAAACTTGAATGCCTCTGCATTTCTGTTTATAACTCAATAACAGGCTTGGTCAAAAGAATTTCAGTGACTACCTTAATAATTTGGTGAAATCAAAAGAAATTTAAGTACTGCACCTGTTGGTCAAAATAACGTTTGAAGCAGAGCCATCTAAGCAGACACATTTGCTTCTACATGTACATACATGTATCAGTGATGGCGTGACACTTTGTGGGTTCCATTGTCACACTTGTAACCGTTTGTTTGCAGTTTCTAGATAGAAATTTAAATTTATTAAGAGGGGACTAATGTAGCTGTAAATTTAGCATTTTTCCTAAGAGAATTTTCAGGTTTTCAAACCCTGTTTTGCAAATGCAGTATTTTCAGTGAGGTGCATAAGGGTGAACAAACTTTAAAAATGGGCATTGCACTGTGCAACTCAGTCACTAACACATACAAGAAGTGCTTACCTGTAATTATTCTCTTATTAAAAGTTATATAATTATGTAGCAGTTTAATTGTGTTACCTGAGCCAAGGGAGATCTAGGCAATCCAAAAGGATCCTTGTGAGATTCGCAGTCCAAGCCTTGACTTATGGATTTATATGTACATTTTAAAAAGTTAGAGGACAGACAACTTTTGAAGGCTTAAAAAGTAAAATTTATTTATAGTGTTCCAGGTATCTCCATATCATTTGAATGTGAATGCTACATTATAATGCAAATGCAATACTCAAAGAATCTGGATCAGTATTGTTTTTTTGGTTTTCAACACCATAAAAAATAATGCAAGTCCTAAATTTACATCTTTGTAACACTTGGACGTTATTATGATCTCTTATGCAAAATTTAAAGCAGGCCTGGTTATAATTTATCGTCCGCCACCATCTAGGAAGAACAAGTTGACTGTATCGATGTTCTTTGAGGAATTCTCTCAGCTTATCAAACACCTAATGGAAGACTACATGTATAATCATCCACTAGTTATTGCTGGTGACTTTAACTTCACCGTTGATGACCTGAACCATCTGGATGCCCTTAAATTGACTGATCTCTTAGAGTCTGTCAACCTAATCCAACATGTTAAGAGCCCTTATACTCATCGACATGGACATACTTTAGACTTAATCATAACCAGGAAGGAGCAAGACATAATGGCTGATGTCCGGGTGCTTGCCGATGTTTGCCCTGACCACAGAGTAATATGCTGCAAAATCAACCACTCCTCCTCTTGGAAAGATCCTAAAGACTTATAGAGAAACAAAGAGCTTGGATGTTTCTAAATTACTATCCAATATTGCTGATGCATTCTTACAGATTGACTGCTCTACATCTACGCAATCATTAGATGATCTTGTCTCCCTATATTAGTGATTCCCTTAAAGGTATCTATGACACCTTTGCTGCTTCAATTCAGATACAATGGATTACACACCGTCCGCAAGCACCATGGTATTACGACAATCTACGACAAGCTAAACGATGGTTCTCACAGCTGACAAACAGCAATTTGAATAAAAATGCTGTGAATATAACTCTCTACTCTACTAACTTTTTCAAGAGTAGAATAGAACAAGCAGACCGAAATCAGCTTTTCACACTTATCGATCGCCTTTTTTCTGTAAACACTACTCTTATGATTCTCTTGAAAAACTTGCTGCTTTCTTCATTGGTAAAATACAAGACCTAAGACCACATCGTGAAGAACAAAGAGTACTTCACTGTGAGTTTCCTCAGTTCACGCCCCTATCAAATGAAAGCATCAAGAAAATCATATCCTCCTCTTCGAACAAGGACTGCTTTCTTGACCCGATCCCAAGGCGTGGTATCAAAGATAACATATTAAGTTCTACAGGTACTATCTATCATCAGCAGAATTGTGAGACAGTCGTTTTCAAATGGCATCTTCCCGACTTCATTAAAAAAATTGCTGGTTTGTCCAAAATTAAAGAAACCTGATCTTGAGACTGATGTACTCGCTAACTATAAACCTACAGCTAACATACCATTTCTTCCATCCAGGTTCACACCTACTTGAATGTCAATTACCTGTTTCCTGCTTTATAGTCAGCTTATAGGAAATATTTTTCAACGGAGACCGTGCTACTTAGAGTTACCTGTGACAACTTAAAGACTCTCAACTCCAACAGTGAAGTAGTGCTTGTGCTCCTAGACCTGTCGACACCTTGGATCACCAAATCCTCCTTACGAGGCTAAGAAAATATTTTAATTTCACGGAAACAGCTCTTAAATGGTTCCCCTTTTACCTGCTTGGTGGATCTCAGTGAGTTTCTACGGCGGATTCAACAGCTATGCCACGGTGTGTAGAGTATGGTGTTCCCCAGGGCACTATACTCGGGCCATTGCTGTTCGCTCTCTATATCGCACCTCTCCAAGATGTAATACAGCTGTAGGTAGCCATGGTCTCGAATCCATGTTCAATGCGGACGACGTCCAAATCTACATCGCTATCAACGATCCTAAACACTCTGTTGACTTAGTAGAGGTTCTAAGGGGATGCATCAATGATGTTTTTGCATGGAACACTAAGAACATGTTCAAATGCAACCCTACAAAGACTGAAATATTACATTTCACGTCGCATTTCAACAGGCAAGCTTCAGACTACGAAACATTATTGTTAGCAAACACCCCAATAAAAGTGAAAACAAAAGCCAAGAATTTTGGTGTCATCTTCGATAAAACCTTGTCATTTGCTGAACACATAAACAAAATGTGCAAGAAAGCCAGATATGCCTTAAGTTCAGTCGGTCGTATTCGAAAGTACCTCCATTTCGATGGATTGAAAACCTTGGTAAACTCCTTTGTGATTTCCAGACTCGACTATTGCAATAGCCTCTGACATCCCAGAATACCAGAGAGATAAGTTACAAAGAATTCAGAATACTGCAGCACGAATGATAACAGTAGCCCGCAGTTCCGATTATATAACACCTCTATTGAATAGCCTGCACTGGCTACCTGTGGAAGTAAGGATTAACTTTAAGATTGTTCTTATCAGGTATAAAATCTTGAATGGACAATCTGCTGGATATCTGGAACCCCTGATTAAGGAATATCATCCACCAAGAGCACTACGATCGTCATCCCGTTCGGTACTATGCACCCCAGCCGTAAAATCCAAAACATACGGAGGACGTGCATTTTCTATTGCAGCACTTCAATTATGGAACGCTATCCCAGGATATGTCAAAAATGCAGAAAGCGTTGTTTCATTTAAGACAAAACTCAAAACATTTTTATTTAGGAAATTTTGCTACTGATTTTTATGCTCAACTCGTGATGAATATAATTATAAATACACCTTTTGGTCACGCACAACTTGTGACTGGAATAAACTCCCCCCTGATGTACTCAGCCTTGATGATAACAATGCTTTTAAAGTGAAACTACTGCACTAACCAGTCCCTACCGACCACCTGCATTGTCTTTTTTGAAGACTGATTTTGAAGAATCTGTTATGTAGATACATGTAGATATGCAGCCATATAGTGAATGTGGGTAAATACTGTAAGCAAATACTAGAATGATATTGATAAGACAATGTTTACTGACATAATGCTTAACCTTAATTATGATGTTAATACACTTGACACAAATATAATGAATTTGGTGATGCCAGGAAAGGTGATGGTCAATTCACATAGTGACACACCCAAATATCTTAAGATCGAAACTTGCTGAAGGCATTGACAAGCTAAAGTACATGTTAGTTGAATTTACTTTTGGATGAGGTTGGAAGATAAAGTATTAAGTTTTATTTCAATTTCAAGTTGACTTGTTGGCACAAAGCAAGTGATAAGTATTTGGTCGTTCAGAGTTAATGGGAATTAGAAGTTCATCTGTATAAATTATAGTGTTTTGGCATGCATGCGTTTCCCTCCATGTAATGTATTTGGTAATTTCAACAAATTGCTATTTACAGGGCCATGTCAAGTGGATAAAAGGGTCACAAAATAAGAAAATCGGTTTTTTTTTAAACCTAAAAGTAGGAACAAAATAGCAGTATTTAAATGAAAATGCATAATTTATTTATTATACTCATCATTGCGAGGTTCAAAACAATTGTTTTGTCAACATGAAGCACAAGCTTACAACATTTTTCTCCAGCCATGAGAATGAAAAATAGGGAATG
Organism: Montipora foliosa; assembly: GCF_036669935.1. NCBI lineage: Eukaryota > Metazoa > Cnidaria > Anthozoa > Scleractinia > Acroporidae > Montipora > Montipora foliosa. The sequence goes on along the minus strand of NC_090870.1, from coordinate 23,538,307 downwards.
AAAAAGAATCGAATTTAAAAGACGCAGAAAAATAGGAAATAGCAATAGCTTGCATGCACGTTCATCAACTACCTACTGTGCAGCTTCCTACAGTTCCCCTATTATCTAACCCCTGATTTCAATCCATGGCGTTATAGTAAAACCTCCGCAAAAGTTACTAGTTGAAACTAGTAATTAAAATTTAGGAACTAATGAAGAAGAGGACGTAAATAATGCTGGCATTTCTTAGAAGGTTTTTTCTGTTGACAAGAAAGAATTTCAAAGTAAAGTACATTACTAATTTTTAAAAGAACATTTCAAAGGCTGTGCTTGCTTATGTTAGCTTGAGATTATATACAGTCAAAAAGAAAGGAATAGCGAACTCATCTTACCTTAGCAGACTTCAACTGAAAGTGGGGCCTCGGCCGAAGTCCCACCTCAATCTATCTATGACATTTAACTTGAAAATGGTGCATGAAGCCACCGACAAAAATTTGATCATGCAAGAGCGAAAGACTGTAAAGAAGTTTTACCACCGAAAAACTGCTATTCCGAAAGAAAAAAAGGTGTACACGATGCTGTTGTTATAAAAAACTTCTGGAGCAATTAATGGAGCAAGAATAATTAATGAAACAAAACGTCTTCCATTTTGTTTGTCATTTCGCTCGCACGCGTGTCAAAAAAGCCTGGGCACAAGCAAATTATCAAAAGTCTCCCTTGCTGATGGCAAGTAAAAGTTAAAGAGGAACTCTTACCGAAGCCTAAAATTATTATCAAAACATTTGGCCCACTGTCTCTTTAGAATAAATTAGCATGTTTATTTACTAGTCCAAGACATTTACTAGTCTAGAACATTTAAGTGTACCGATTGTTGCTACAGTTGTATAACCCTACCTAAATAATTTGCCCATGTACTTTAAAGGGTTTTCATCTTGACACGTCAGTAATGTGATAGACAGACAGTAATGTGCAATAGATATTTTCAGTGAGGAAATTGTGAAAATAAAGGGACAAAACTGTGACTTTTGTTGGAAGTTACTTCATGTGGGCAAAATTCCAACAAATGTAATTTAAGTTTGATTTGCTTTTATCTTTACATTAATAGGACAGTGCCTTTGAATTTGAAAAGAAAAGACATGTCCCAGTCAAATACAATCGAGAGCTTTGGAGTAATACAGGTGTGTACACGTAGCTAGTACAAAAGAAGATTTGTTTTATCAGAGGTTTCATTAGAAGCCGGTCACTGGCGGTATACCGCCGTCTGTTTGTCAGAAATTTGTCTCTCACCGCCGGCTACTCTGCCTTGATTTCACTCAAACCCTTGTAAAAGGTAAGAGTGACTGCCGCTTACATTGATTACCCCAGTCATCTACTGCAAAAGTTATTGAAACCCCTGTTTTATAAATCATTTTAAGTTTATGTCATTATCTTGTTTAAAAGGTCAAATTATTATGATTATCATTCGATGGATTTTTTCCTTCCTTTTCATTGGCCGAGAGCCCACCATGTGACCTGCAAATAGCTGTCTACAAATAAGTGTTTTGCTGTAAAAATATTCTGCTCATGCGTAATTGAAACCACTCTCTTGTGTGAAAATGGCAGTTTGCTTTCCTGAGCTTTCAGAAAAAGATTTAATTGTTGGAAATCAGTCATCGAATGATAAAATAATTATTGAACTCGGTTATCGCAAAATATCATGATTTGTCAGTGTCTCGCAGATCAATTATTTTCCTCAGCCTTTGGCTTCGGCAAGTAATTGATCTGCTCGCCACTGACAAATCACGTTATTTTGCTCAACCTCGTCCAATAATTGTTAATTATTATTATTATTATTATTATTCTCCATTGAGCTCTGGCTTTTCTCGTGCCAACCTTCGTCCCATTGAGTCCCAGTGAGTCATAACAAATAACCAAGGGTCCCCTGGGGACACTCTCTTGGTACTTAAAAGTCAAGCACCTTCCTTAAACTTCTGGCAGTTCCCGATACATGTAGCATAGTTTTCTGCAACAGTCCAGTTCTTACCCTAATCCCTGATTTATCAATCCACTGTCCAAGTTTCTTAGTAACACTTCCAAGAGCCCCTACAACAACCAGTACTACATCAATGTTTTTTTACACTCCACATTCTTCTACTCCCTTACTCTAAAACCAAATATTTTTCGATTTTGTTCAAATTCCTTTTCATGTACCCTGCTATCTCCAGGGATAGCAATGTCCACAGTTATACATTTGTTCGGTCCTTCTTGCTCACTAGAATGATGTCAGATATTCTTGTTCAACAACGTTATCACATTGGATTTTCATACTCGAAAGCAGCTTTACTTCACTTTTCTCCACAGCACCTTCTAGTACATGTTTATGCCACTTTTCCTTCCTTTCAAGCTGTTGTAACTCACCTAACTTCCAGTATATAATCCTCACCACATTATCATGTCATCTTTTACATTCCTTCTGGGCCCACTTTTTGCACTCACTTACTAAGATGACACACACTCTCTCCCTTTTCACCGCACATGCTACACAGGGGTGACGCAGCAGTCTGATCAATGTGATGTTTCATGTAAATTAAAGCCTGTTCCTGTGCTGCACATACAAGAGCTTCTGTTTGAACCTTCAAGTCAGATGATCTAAGCCAGCTCCAATTCTGTTCAGCATCTGTGGTTTCCGGCATACAATGTCATGTATCTCTCAGGAATTGTCCATGCATTGCTTTATCTTTCTATTTCCTTAACCCTTCATCTGTCCATCTCTTTCGAAACTCATTTTTGCTGACAGTTTCAGCTGTTTCAGTAATTCCAACAGTTTTTGCACCAACTAAAGGTACAGTTGTACCACCCCAAGCTGTTCTTCTCACTCCTTATACAACTCTCGCAACTTATCAGTCCATGCCCACCGTTAACTCTTGGGACATGGACATGCAATCTATCAACATCTCCTTTTGGGTGTAGTGCACCATTAATTGTCATAATTTTTCTTGTGGCGCTGTCGAGTGATCTTACCTCTTCCTTTGACCACCCTATGATACATGTACATTGTACCTGCTCCATACCTGATAACTGCCACTGCCCAAGTGTTATTCGCTGATATTTTATTCTTGCCATTCAATTTTGTTCTTAAGGCAAGTTTCAATCTCCTTGCCTTGCCGTGCCTTGTGATAGAAACTTGGTGACTAAAGAGGATGAGAAAATAACCAACTTTTCTCCTCTGGCAAAGGAAATCAGAAAGATACAGCGGATGTTGACAATGATTGTGCCATTGGAAGTTGTTTTTTTCGGTGTGGTGTCTGGTTGGTTGGAGTCTTTTTGAAAGATCTTGGGATTCCAGATGTGTTGGGAGGATTGTAGGCCTCTGCAATCATTAGGACCACCCTAATCCTCCAGAAGACACTAACAGCGCTGACTCTGAGCCCCAGGTCTGGGCCCAGTACTAAGCACTGTTTATGCCTGCAGAGTTTGAATTCCATCTCCTTGCAGGTTCTGTTCCCAGAAAGTCAAGAAGAATTATTATCATCATCATTATTATTGTTATTGGTGTTGTTGTTGTTGTTATTATTTTCATGTGTAAGGCATTTTACTTGGATTTACATTGAAAAGAGGCTAAGATGTGCTCAAAGTAGCCCTCAATCATTTTTGACAAAAAACTGACAGCTGAAGACCTGTGTACACCACTCACAGATTAAGATATGATTGCAAATTAAAACAAATAATGGTAATAATTTTCTGCATGTAACTTGCATGTTTCTGTAGTCATTATAAATTGTGGGAGTTGTTGAATTTCATGTGGTAGGAGTGACACAGAACAAACTTGACTTATCATGTGTTTTTGGTACATGTTTGATATGGTTATTTGATATTTAGTAAAAGCAATGAAGAGAATAGAGGAAATCAGAAGCAAGAGGCAAAATCTCCACATTAAAAACAGGTTGAGTTCATTTTAAGTTTTTACGCAACTGCATGTGTTGTTTCTACTTTTGCTGTGAGTCCTTTTGCTATTGTATACATGTACATCTGTTTTTTTTTTGTTAACCTTAAATCATTGTGAACTTGTGTAGTTAATCAAGATACAGGTATTTTATGAAACTTTATGCCAAAGGGTTTTGGAGTTTTTGAGGGAATTACAGTCTGCACATGGACATAGATCTGTATTCTATAGCCTGTAGCCCCTGACAGACAAATAGTCGTAGATTAAATGTAATTATGCCTTCCCATGCCATTCAGAATGCAATGTTAAAATATTGAACACAATAACAGTCATCACAGGGTTCAGAGATGTTTGTAACTGTTTTCACTGTTTTATGACATTCTGGGACCATCTTAGGGAAATGCAATAAAGCAATAATTATTGCTTCGTGCTTTAGTCTTTAGGTGATTTGTGGTGGATTGACAATATTTGTTTTTATTTATCAAGGTTGAAGCCTGACAAGGAACTGAGGAAGGAAGCTGATTTGAAGGAAGTCAAACAAGGAATTACACTCCTTGCTCCTCCAGGTTTGTTTATAAATTATGACTGTTAAGGTTATTTTGTGGTAGATCTTTCTTCGTGAACTAACTACAGGTTATTGTTACGTAAGGTTTTTTAATGACTAATTATGTCCAACTACTTGGAAGAAAAGTGCCTGGCCCCAGTTTCTCATTACGCTATCCACAGGATAAATCTCTGACCATTGGATAGCGCAATTGGTTTCGCTTATGACTTATTCACAGGATAGTGATTTTACCAGTAAGATTTTTTGAGGCTTGTTTTTACTGACTTACGTTAGGCACTCATAGTCAATCAGATTGGGGGAAGATTTTATGAAATTTGTGTGGGAAGTTTCCCTCAACAGGGAAATGCTGGTTGCTGTCATAGCCTTGAAATTCGATCAATGAATTTATTTAAAAAGTGCTTTACACAATTGGAATGTGGATACATTTACATGTAGGGGTGACCACTTGGGATCCGGGGGGGCACCCATATTAAAAAGGAAGGGATGCTCGGCGGAAATTTTAAATCAAACCCCAATAAAAGACCAATCTGGGTGTGGCTATTTTTGACCTCTAAAAGAGACCATATTAAAACACGGATATATAAAAATACAGTGCCTTTTAATGGTGGCAAAGACATCTATGATCTAATACTTTCACCTACGTGAAGAAATATAAGAGTGTAAAGTGTAATAATCCTTACGGGACTGGTATACAAAAGGAAAATTGAGTTTATCAGATACAGAATTGAGAAGGTACATGTACAATGTAGACAGTCATTTCAGGAAGTCCGAGTCTAAGATGTCGAAGAAATCGCTCTCGTGTAATTTCAGCGCAAACGGAAAAGTTGGTTCGGTGGATGTCCTCTTAGGTTATCCGACCAAATATATGGATACGGGTGGTTTAAGTATCAATTGTAGGTAATAACAGTCATGATAAACCAATTCAATGTTGCCTTCAGATGTTTCTTTCATAAATTTGCTGAAACTGTGCCTCTTGTTCCCTTTAATTAACGTTCTCAAATTCTTTGTGGCCTTTTCCGCCTACTCTCGATAGTTTTTTTTTCACTTGTCATTTGATGTCGTACAAAACTGGTTGTGCTTGGAGCAGGTCGTCTTTCTTTAGTTTCACCGATTTTGTATTTCATTATTTCATAGTTGAAAAGAAGAGACTCGGACAGAAGATTTCTCAAGTCATGAAAGAATCTGAAAGCATGGAAACTGACGAATGATAACAGAATTACGGACTTTGCTGCTTGAGATTTAAAATAAAAAAGAAGAAACCGGAACTTTAACTACGTCAGTTGTATTTTTTTGTAACAAAACCACCGCGTGGGGGACGCATTCGCGTCATTAACTTAAAAGTATTGAATGTGTTTTACGCTTTGTTGCAAGAAAGGACTCGTACTTTGTCTGGGCATAAGTTTTGAATGATGCGGATCTACGGCGTGGCCAACAAGAAAACACCTCATTTCCCGTCCTTTCATCAGAATTGAGTCCTGTTGGACAGGATGGATACTTGGATGGGAGACCAACTCTCCTCCTCGCTATGAACTTTTTATCCGAGTTTCCCAGTTTTTTTCTCACACCAGAAGTCAGCATACGAAGATGTTGACTTTTTAAAAGATAGTTTTTCGGTGGTTACTCAAGGATACTCCGAGTGACCATCCCATTATGCTATTATGCGTGGATTCTCGGGTGTTTATAACACTAAGACCTCACTTATGTCCAGGATCGATCTTGTTAGCAAAAATTTGCTAGCAAATTATTTTCGCAATTGTCGCAACAGAGATAAATGCTGAAACAATTATGACAAACTCATTTACAAATATCGCAAAAATCGCAAGAGTAACAAATGTAACAAAATTCAAGGCTTAGTACCTTAGACTCACTGATCTAAAACGAAGACTGTGATTTAAAACGAAGACGATTTGATCTAAAAGGAAGACCCTGTGATCTAAAACGAAGACCCATTGATCTAAAACGAAGATTCACTGATCTAAAACGAAGACCCATTGATCTAAAACGAAGACCTACCTTCTGTAATGTCGGAACGATGCCAAACAGCTTATGGCTGGTCAGTGGTGTACGACGACATTGTGTGTTGTGGAGCGGTGGACCAGCAGGAACAGTGAAACAGCTGGATGTAAGATATAATATATCTACCTAATGTAAAATTCAAGGACGGTGCCTACTATTGTTATTCCGCATACGTTCTGCGCATCTCGAGATACTGGGATTTCCTATCGGCGGTGCTTATTAATACAGGGATATTTTTGCGCGGTTCAAAACTACGCGGAGAAGTGATCGAAAGCAGAACTTAGCAAGTGCTCTTGGTATCCAAATAGAAAATTGGGGGTAACCATGCATTTTTCAGAGATGATTAAGCTTCAGTTTGGAATAGGACGCCATACATTGCTTTGTATTTTAAAGCTTCACAGGTGATTATACAAAGTCGTGCGCTCTCATTGGCTCGCTATCTCGGATTATCAGCCGATTATCACCTCGACGGACAAAATTGCTGCCAGTAGTCGTTCTGCCACTGTAAGTGAAGATGATTGCGCATTGAAATGTTTCTTTTTTCTCTTTTTTGAAATAATCACCTGTGTATTTATACTAAAACAATTATTCGCCTCAGGCTCAGTGATTATCGGTGATTATTAAATTCTCAACCTCGGATAATGCAATTCTCGTGCTCTGATTGGTTCAATCAATCTCGGTTATCAGCTCATATACCTTAGTTTGACCTTATATGGTAAATGATTGATCTAAGTGTTGCCAAGCTAAAAGTATTTTCGCCGGAAAGCGAAATTTCTCTCTGAAGAAAGCAAAAAAAAAGTTTTTCTGGACAGCTGGGTTAAATTCCGACGTTTAGAAGTACTCGAAAAGGTAAGAAATGTTTTTTGTGACAAGCCTGCGTCTGTCTGACCACAAGGTGTTACACGACATCGCATCGGTTCTCATCAAGTTTTTTCGATTTCGCTCGGATGATTTGCTCCCTTTTTTCGCTCGCATTTCGTACTTTCTAAACTTTTGGAGTTTAAAGGAATTTAATAAAACAATTATTCCATTCGCGCTTGTTGGATATGAGACTGGTTATAGCCAACTCGGCGCTACGCGCCTCGTTGGCTATTTACCATCTCATATCCAACGCGCGCTCATGGAATAATTGTTAAATATTCACCGATAATCACTTCGCCTGAGGCGAATAATTGTTAATTAAAAATATTGTTGATTAATTATCTTCGAAAAATGCGTGGTTACCCCCACTTTTCTTTTTGGATTTCCATAACTCTTGCTAAGATCTGCTTTTTCCGTTTAGTCAGTAAACCGCGCAAAAATACCTTTGAATTAGTAGGCACCGTCCTTAAAAACTTGTTGGCTACTTTTACAACCAGAACTCACATCACCAGCTAGCGTTCAAAGGGGAACTGGAACCCTGAACATCGCGATTGTGAGATAAAACAACTTGATTTTCTTAAAAAGCAGGATTAAGGAGCGGGGGTACAGGATCAAAGACCAAAAAGGGTTGTTTTCTTTTCTCTAAAAAGGCTTACAGTGTATGAGGCCACCTAAGGAGAAACAGCCATAAGCCAAAAAGGGACTTTGCCGAGAGCTGGAACATGTAAATGTACAATAACAGACATTTCTGCAAATCCCGCTTGACAGTTGGTGCAGTTTCTCTGTTCTAACCATCGAGGAACAAAGAATTTCAAGGTGAAATCGGAGAAAAAAGCCGAATACAGTGAAACCTCGATTTTACGAAGTGCCAAGGGACGGCGGAAATTGGTTCGTTATCTCGAGGGTCCGTTATATCGAAAACCTCCATATAACGAATCTGCGGAGAAACAACCAAAATCTTCGTTATAGCGAGGTATAATTTATAATTGTTTTTAATGTGTTACGTTACGCTACCCAGCATTTCAGGATCTGAACGATTACTTCTTCCTAGTGTGTTTCACTTGTTTTCGTTATGTAAATACCAATGAAATACCAGGTGATGTTTCGCGCGAAAACATGATATCTTCACACTTGAAAATAACATGTTTTATTTTTGTCTCAGTTCCAGGTTCGTGAGCGGGTGGAATTTAACAAAACCTGCAATCTGATTGGTTCCGGGAGAGGGCGTAATTTCCTCATCCGGGACGCTGAGAAACAGCGAAATATATTCAAATTTGCAAAATCTTTCGAGGCTCGCTTACAACTAATTTGGACACGGCGAGTCAACGGTTCACTTGAGCCTCGATACGGTGAAAGCAAATAAGTGAACGGTTGACCAGCCGTGTCCAAATTCGTTGTAAGCGGGGCTCGAAGGAATATATTTGGCTGTTTATCTGCAATGGATACTCGCTGGACCTTGAAACTTGGTCAAAGAGAAGTAAATTTATCCGTGTGGTCATCGCCGAAGTTTGAGCCAAGAGCTCTATTGTTTTTCGGCCAATCAGTGTAAAGTCCAGATTCGGGACTACCGGCAGACGACTCGTTAAGAAATTATATCAGGCGTACCTTTTCCGCCCTGTCTAAAGAAAAGTGCGCCTGATCGCAGGTTACTCTAAGCTGAACTAAAGCTCAATGTTGATTATGATCAACTATTCACCGAAGTAGAGGTGGCTAGTGGTGGATATTTACCACTAACCACCGACACTGGCACAAAAAGATGGTTTTGACTTATTTATTCCTGTAAAGATTACAACATTTTCGGGCGCAAATTCCGCGCGATTTGCTCGAAGGTGAATAGCAAAGGATATCCGGAGTTTGAGAAGCCAATCAGCGCACGCGTTCAACGCTATCCACTGTGTATACTAATTCAGCCTGTCATACTCCATTCAATTTTCTTCAATTGCGTTTCTGTTCACATATACAATAGGCAGGGTAACCTCGCGGTGTGAGACAAAATGGCACCGTATCGCGTGGCTGCCACGATTATCATATGCTTGAGACGAGAAGAGAGCCAAAGATAGCTTCCGAATCTTCTCTCCATAAAGTGATTAGAAGTTTCGTCTGCTCATACCACCACGTGTTCGCCATTCTGTTCAATTACGCACTGTAATCACTTCAAACAACCTCCTTAAGGTTGTTTGAAGTAATAGGCCTTTTGCAACAAACGATCACATGGTACAAAATCGGCCATGCTGGAGGGCAAGCTCATTATTATTTCCCCACTAGGACATTAAAACAAAGGCAAGTCAAGCTTGACTGGTTCAGGTCTCTTTGTTTTTTTGTCCCAGTGGGGGAATAATAATGAGCTTGCCCTCCAGCATGGCCGATTTTGTACCATGTGATCGTTTGTTGCAAGAGGCCTATTATAATTCAATAGCCCCATTTCGATATATTAAAATTGAGTCCTTAAGCCTAGTTTTCATATGTCGGGAAAATCCCAGACGATCAGGAATTTCGCAGTTTCCCGACCGTCCCAGTTTTTGTCGAGTATCGGAAAATCGATTCTCCCGATTGTGACTTTTTCGGAAAGTGGAAAGTGCGGAAAAAAGTGAAAACTTCCAATTTAGAGGATTGGTAACGAGCTAGAGCCATCGCCGACGTCTCCGACAGTACAAATTTGAGTTTTCATATGTCAGGAATGATCGCCCACGATCGCAAAAATCTGGGAAACGTCGGGAAAATAGAAACACTTCCTATTTTCCCGATTGTCCCCGACCATGCCAGATCGTCTGGGATTTTCCTGACATATGAAAACTAGGCTTTTTACACAAAAGGCGAGGGGAAGAGGCTCTGGGGAACAACCTTATACAGATCCGTATATTTATTCCCCAGAGCCTCGAGATGATGCCTTTGTTTAGGACTGAATTTTAATATATCGAAATTGGTCTATGAGGAAGTTCTATTGGGAAGTAGGCGACGGCATAAGCGCTACGAAAGTTTTAGCTCTCGCGTTATATTTCATAGTTTTTAATCTTTTTAGTCATTTACACCATTTGTATCGTTTTGATTCTGATGCACATTGCACACGTATCAACTTTGGAAGTCAGTAATGGAAAGGGACAAAACGTGAGATGGAAGCCACAGTCAGCTTTAAACCGGCTATTACTGTACATCGGACGGGTCTTCTTGGAATTCGATGTTGTTGAAATGAAGTGAGCATGGTCAATTTTTATTGGCAGCCGAAGAAAACACTATTATAATTGACATTACCATCTTTATGGATTTGCAAAAAAATGCTGGTCCTGATGATGAGCAAAATTCGACTCAAAAAATCTCTCGGGTCACATCCTATTGTAAGAGTAAGCTTCTGGCTCCACTTACCGAGAACCGTACCGAAACCGGCTATTGATGTTGTCGTAGCCTTGAACATCAATCACATGTTCAAATACAGAGGATCAAGAGCAGGGAAAAAAAGCAGGTTGAATGGAGATGATCAAAGGTTAATTCCTGTTGTGACTGACCGTAGAGTTGAAGTAAAACCACCTTAACTCTAGGAACTATGCAAATTTAATCAAGATCAAGCGATGCCAAACGCACAAACTCACTGTCAACTCTGAGCTTTCGGCCCCCTTTTTCTGGAATTTCTGGATCCGCCCCTGGGTCTTATCAGTTTATCCTGAGATGGGAAGGCTATAAAAAGTTGGTAATCCAATCGACGATTCCAGGAACCCATAACACGACGATTCTTGGCTCTTTGTTTGACTGCGATATACATCGTAGCTCTACAATTCTTCTCTTTCACATTTTGTTTTGTAACTTCAAAATTTCCGTGGTCTTTGATTTTTCTATGATGTTCAAAACCTGTCATGAAGTTCGAGTTAGCCTGGTTTAGACGGTACGATTACTCTGACGCTCGCCATTGCAACAATTCGCATGTGAAACACGCAGGCGACCCGGACGTGAACATATGTTACAAATTTGACAGGCAGCTTTTCATTTTCCATCGAACCAACCTCTGATTGGCAGTGACCTGGACAGATGATTACAACATGTCGTCTCTCAACGCGTCTCTCATCTCAGTTCATGTGAACTACAAATGAGTCAACTGAGGTCAAGTACGAAACATGACAATGGTAGATTATGTTACATAACAATGACAGAAGACCTGATTCGAACCGTCTTGACAGACTAACTACATATGTATTCGTGTAGGGTTGACTGATGTTCACGACTTTAGTAAAGGCAGAAATCTCGATTCACGCACTACAACTTTAAAGGATCACGCGTCACGGTTAATATATTATTCACGAATCACGGCTGTATTTCTTCAGTTTTCCCGATTCACGCTCTTTTTTGGGGTCAATTCACGGATCACGGGAATGTATGCCTTCTTATTCAAAGAAGGCATACATTCTTGAAATGTGCGGGTGTTATTAAAACGAGGAACCGCAGACTGCCAACTTTCACCTTGTAAAACCTTCTACCGCACAACCATTACATGAAATAGGTAGTTCACCTTGCTTCCTCTGAAAAAGCCTTCCGCCATTCGTCAAGGACGAGAGGTCACAATATGACCAAGTCCAGTCCACCGCACTTTGGCGGGCTATCCGTTTATTAGCAAGTTATAAAAAGTAACAGCAAACCAGACAAATAAAAACTTGTGCATTTTTTTTTAACTTCAAACAAAAATAGTCTAGCGTTGTTTTGGGAAAAAAGGTGTTTTTGAAGTAGTTTTGCGGGTTCCGAAGGTTCTGCGGTCTGCGGTTCTCCTTTTAGGGCGCGTTCGATTGACCCTATCCGGAATAAGAATACGTGGAGTGATGATTAAAGCGGTATGTTTGGCAAACTTATTCGACTCTGAGATTAAGGACCTCGACCAAACGCTGTTGCAGATTATGTCGAGGTGCGTAAAGAACACAAACGACAATTAACAGATTGTAATTTTTGTTCTAGGGTCATTTTTATATTTCCTCGTCACATGCGATTAACTTTGTTTTGTCTTGAGTTAATCGGCGCCTCAGACTAATATCAGTTGGGGTTCAGGGATGGCGCAGTGGTGAGAGCACTCGCACTCACCAATGCGGCCCGGGTTCGATTCCCAGATCTAGTAGCGTCATACGTGAGTTGATTTTGTTGGTTCTCTACTCTGCACCGAGAGGTTTTCTGCGGGTACTCCTGTTTCCCTTCTCCTCAAAAACCAACATTTGACTTGATTTGCGTTAATTGTTAATTTCACTTTACAGTATCCCCAATTAGTGCTCCGGCGCTAGAACGACTAGACACTTTTAGGAAAGGAACTTTATTTAAAAATAAAGTTCCTTTCCTTTTTTTTGTCTCCTTCTCGCAGTGGCTTATAACATAGAGGCCAAAATTATTGTCTAAATGCTGATTGGGTGAGGTAATTGCCCCGGGCAAAATTACTTTCATTATTTTCATGTAGTAAGTGTTTTTTGGCAGAGCTGGTTTCATTGCTTTGGCGTTGTCGTACAAAAATAAAATTTTATTGTGCTGATTTGTGCGTTTTTACAGTTCATTGACGCTAACTGAACACTGAAATGGCTTCCTACGAAATTGAGCAAAAGCGTCGGTTTTAAAAGATAAATGAGAGAAAATTTGGCCTTTTATACTTGATTATAAACAAGCACTCGAATGTTTCCTCGTAATGCGCGACTCGGGCAATTTCTGCAACTTCTGAAAATACGCGATTTTAAATTAATCTATAATTTTACTCGGCCCCATGCAATTAGTATAGTTTTATCACCTTGTTTCGTAAAACCAAATTTATGTGTCTCACTCCACAACGACGCAGCACCACAGTTTCTTTAGAAAGTAACTCCTTCATTTATCTACAAATCACTGAACTGTTAGCAATGCTAAACAACTGCGTCCTCGTGATTATTAGTACCTTAAAGTTCATGAAATAAGGCAGGTCAGGCAGTGCAGTTATGAACCTTGTCCAATTTTTTTCTGTGCTGCCAGGGAAAGAAACTCATCCTTGTTTGGAAAATCGTCATGCTGGCACCATGGTACTAACACTAGTGGTTGTCATAACTAATGAAGGAATTGGCTCGCAAATCTAAAATACCTGCCCCTTTCATTTTTTCTTTGCACACAATAACCGGTATTTTGAATTCCTGCCACCTGTTGAACTTTCTTGGCTCTTAATTTAATTAATATTGTGCATGGCAGGTTTGTGGACGCTAAGAAATCATGGTATACTCTTTTTAAAAATTTACTTCTTTACGAAATTTCGAATTACCAAATACAACTTGAAAAATTTCGGCTGCAAACAGTGTTATAGTTTAGTTCAGTGTCTCATGAGTGCAATAGAAACAGCAAGACCCACCCAATGCAAACACGCCTTTATTTATTCTTCTTTGTGATTAAAAGACCTTTCTCATATAGTTGAAAATCGTCATCTCACTGAAAGAAATTTGTACAACAAATTGACATGATATGTGAAAATAACGCTGAATCAATCTTTTTTCGTCTCCAAACAACTATTTTTAAAAGGAAAAATGTATGAACTTAATTTCCAGTATTTACGCAATTGCCACCAACATTACAAACACCTGTTCTAGCCTGGTTGGACACGCCCCACCGCTATTCTTCAATCTCAAGTGTTGAGCGTCTTTTTGCAATGAATAAACCAACACGTTCCCTGATGCGAGGCGTGTCTCACACTAGGTCTACAAAACTTAGAGATATTTCAAAACCGGTTTTTTCCGTACCTGTTTAAAATAGTAATTTTGTTATGTAGTTGCTAGCTTGTGCTTCATTTTGCTGAACGTCTTTGGAGCTGACTTTCGATTGCCGCTTCTAAGGAAACAACGCTTCACACCCTTGTTATCTAAAGCCGGGACAGAGATCTGTAATCACTGCCTGTTCTTGCGCTAAAATGGGAAAGAACTTGGGTTTAAAAATGTTTCTATCTCGTGAAAGCAAACACTATCATCCCGGGGATGTGGTATCTGGTGAATGTGTATTGCAGCTAAGTGATCATGTTAAGCTTCACTGTGTCAACATTGAGTTTCAAGGCGAATCTTGGACTTACTGGGAAGAAACGGAGTTGTACACTTCGACCCACAAAAACGCAGAGATATACTTCCACAAGAAAACCACTCTTTTTGGAAGCTGTAAGTAAAGTACTGTAGGAACTACATTTACTTGCACTGATGCCAATTGTCTACTGCAATAGAGCGGCAAAAAATACTTATAATATCACATTGAGTTTCTTGAAGGAGAATTTGATTGATTCGAACTTTTTGGAGGCATATTGGAAGCGCAAGATTAAAAATTTCCAGTTCACGTCGTCCATTTTTTTCATTAGTTTTTCTCAGTGTGCAAACGCGAATCAAAATGAGCACGCCTATTTAAGTGTTATTGTATCCGCAAAGTTCGGCCGAAACCCTAGAACCAGATTTTCTAAGTGTGTCTGTCGACCTCTTAAGCGTTTGCCTGCGATGACAGTTACACTGTTCGGTATTCTAATTCCTCTTTACTCATTAATCCAAGTTTTCACTGACTAGCGACGCAAGCACAAGCGCAAGCGTAAATAGCAGAAGTAACTTATGCTACGTGAAAACGAACGTCGACATAAGCATCAAAATCAACCACGGCCTTCGCCATTTTGTTAAAATGCTCATAAGCGGGGAACCTGGAACGAGTGCTTTAATTGGCCAGACACGGCCAGTCTCAGCGAGTTTTCTCGTTCTTATACGGTGTTTGTTTTCACAAAACGTAAGGGAACGCAATCATAAGCACCAGAACAAGGAAAAGGAGTATTTTTGATCCTTGCTTTTGTGCTTATGCTTGCGTCAACCCCGTTTCCAGACTTTACATGTCCACGAAACCAGAGTTCTCGACTTTTGATGTTATTGAATAGGGAATGTGTCTGTTGGAGTAGTTCTTTATTTGACTTGTGAGCTGTGAAATAGATCCACCACTTTCTCCCAAAAGAAAACACTTTTCCACAGGTTGTTCTGAAGTTCCATGGAGAGTGTACATGTTTAACCTCCATATCACATTTCAGGCCACATACATGTATAGCCTTTTTGGAAACTTGGAAGCGGGTCTTCAGCGAAAGGTTTTATTTTTCAAGGCGTACTTACCTTGTGTGATGATTGATTGAGGTTAGGTACTTGAAAGACTGCACTGATTTTATTCTTTGATTATCAATTAATTAAGATATAGCATTGCGGTAGCTCTGTCTTTTTGATACAACCACGCTTCGGTCTTCTTTGCATTCGGTATGATAGGTTTGTTTGTTTAATTGTTCCACTTTGGTGACAATTTTTTGAGGCTCCTTTTGAGAATGAGGAATCAGCACAGTGTTGTCGTTGAATCTAGTGTTGTTGTAATTGCACCCGTTTAACCTGGTTCCATCCATGTCTTTGATACAATGAAAGTTGTATAGGCTGAAGAAGTCTCGCGTTAATTAAAATGCAGCCTTTTCTGACACTTTGCCAATGTGTATGGTAATACAATGTCAGGAACAGGCACTCGTCCTTGTCATCTGCATTGACGTCATTCAGAATTTGTAGGAGTTTTTCGCGTTACACTCGATCAGAAGTCTTTTGTAATCGATAGAACAGACATTCACTGAGTCTGGCTGCATCTCGCGGACCTCACGTTCACTCAAAGTCCGAAAAAGGAAGACTTCATTTCAGTCGTGTGCTTTTATCGTACATGAATCCGTGCAATTCATCTTGGGCAATCTTTGGATGTTTACACACTGTGATGCACCTAATTTCTTTAGAACTTCAATGCATGGTGGTCGAATATTCTATAGATGACTGTTGCCACTCGGGGACATAGCCAGAATAGCATCTTCTAGGGTCTTGAGAACAGGCTTCATTGCATGTCCGCCTAATCCTAGAACCGTTTTCCCCTTTTCATGCTCGCAGACGCTTTGCGGATTTCGGCCGTTGTTATTTCAGGGCCTGTCAATGATTCTTGAAACTGGAAAGGTTATTGATTTCTATTAGGGTCTTCTGACAAATCCTGAAAATACTTTTCCCATCACTTCTTAAGATACTCTTGCTTAAATAGCAGTAAGTTCTTCCCACTGAAATTTTTTTTTCTTTGTTGGGTCTCTGCTATTTACATTACATAGAGCCTCCATTTCTTGGCACTTATCATTTACTGCAGTGAGAGGCTACATGTCAAATTCGGTTTGATTTCTCTGTCCTTTGTTTTACCGTGACTTGTCAACCGGATTGTCTTTTGTCTTCCTTCTTTTCTCAAACAATTATTCTCTAATCTTATCTGTCATTTGTGTACCTATGTAGAGCAGGATAAAAATCATGTTCTTCTTTCGCAAGTGGTATATAAAATGTTTGTCTCTCCTTGGTTTCTTCAGAAGCACCAGTGGGATGCAAATGTTCTTCTGTTCTTTTTTTATTGAATTCTCACCGCGCTGAACTGCAAATAACTTTAGAACTCTGTATTAAAAGAAATGGACATAAAAATTAAATAGGAAAAACTTGAATTAACCGACAAAGAGGTCTTTTTCCGTTTTTGTATCCCCAGAATTGCCGTTGGAGATGCCCATCTCAAGTGAACGTTTAGAACGCAAATGCTTCCCTTATCCAACTGTATTAGTTATTGTACAGAAAACATACCAAACGAGTACAAATATTCCACGATATTTGTACAGTTAGTTATTTGTGCAGTAGAGAACCTTTTTGACTAGTTAAGTTGCTTACGAGTGGCTTACCACCTACATACCTGTCACAAGTTCTCGCTTGTTCAAAATAATTCACTTGCTAAAAATATAGTGCGAAAACGTTGGATAATAAATAGCTTATCAGATGTTTGGGTGTGTAGGGGCGCTGAGTATTTCTACTCGTTCAACTCGTAAAATACTCAGCGAAACTACACACCAAAACATTAAAAAAGATATATATCCTCGATACAATCCAAACAAAGCAGTTAACTTGGTCAGTATGATAAGTCGAAAGTCTTTATACCGGAGGTGTGCGGAGCATCACGGGTAAGAAAATATGGTAACCCAGCTTTGCGAGAAAACTTGGTTTCGGTCACCGTTGGTCACCGTACGACCTTACGTCCCAACCTCGTTCCCAGGGTTTCTCTTCTCTGCCCCCATTGTTGTTGAGAAAAGACCCTGGTTCACGCTGGTCACGTGTCTCCCAGAATCTGGGAGGTTCACCAAATGTGTGTTAGGGGATGGGTGGCAATGTAGGCCCTTGCATACTGCGGTTGCGCCCGCAGTACATGCGGCAGTCAAAGCTTGATTGTCCTCTGTAAGTAGTACGTTTCATGTATGCCTAAATGACGTAGTTTGTCTTGATGCAAGAAATGCCACTCGAAACGAACTGATATTTTTCTTATTTCTTTCCCATGTTGAACAAATATAAAAGCAACATTAAAATTGTTTTGACCTATTCTGATACTTAGCTAGAGATTGCTGGGTTAAGTTCGACGAAGAACGAGTTATTTTAGCGTATAATTTCACAGCCCAAATCTTGCCTGGCGAAAACAAGCCAGCGAGCGGCAGGTACAAAACGCAGGTCACAGGTCATTGTTTTACCTATTCAGAAAGTATCCTTAACATTCATAAAAGCTAACCTTAGGCCTAAAAACCAATTTTTCTTCATGCCTAATTAGGCCTAAGGTTAGCTTTTTTGAATGTTTAGGATACTTTCTGTATATAGTAAAACAATGACCGGTGATCTGTGTTTTGTACCTGCCGGCCAGCGAGTTGCCAGACGCGGGTGACCCGGTTTTGGCGCCAAGCTTAAAGCATAAAACTCAAAAATGTTTCACATTTTGTTACTACTGTATCTGTTGTAGGTTTTCGTTTTTTAGATTCTTTGTGGGTTATCGATGTGGTCTCCAGAGAGAAAAATTCCCTCATTTAAATGCCTTTCGTGCGAACATTCATTCTCTTGTAGCAGTAACTTGTATAAACATTACCGAACTTTCACCGATCACCGTCTCCAAACAAAACCGTCGCTAAACTGCTAGGAGGCCACCGATTTATTTCTGGCCAAGGACTTAAGCCTCTACTGCCGGAAAGCCAGACTTCGAGACCTTTTCAAAGGAAGTCTCACCAGGCTCAACAAACTCCTTCGAAGAGGTGTCCTGTCGGCGAAGTCTTCCTCCGCCGAATAAGTCCGTAACTATCTCAGTCCACCTTGAATAAAATCTTAAATCCGCTCTATTCATACAATTCAAATTATTGCAAATACTCACTGTAAGCTGTTGTAATATAATCTCAAATCCATGTACATAAATTAGTGAAAGAGAAGATCGATAGAACTGAATGTCGATATCGAAGATCAATTGCAATTTTTCAATATTTTGCATCTAACCAATCAGAGAGCACACAATTGCTGTGACGTCAGGACAGTAAAGTTTTTCCCGCCCGCTGAATGCTGATTGGTCAACTCAAATTTCAGAGGCCCCGGTTGTATGCAAGGGTATTGTCAACATTGCAAAGAATGGAATCAGCGCGCAAAAACGTTTGACGGTAGTATTTTATGTACTACACATATGGAATTCGACGTGAAAGGCAAAAAGTTGTGGTCAAATCAATCGGACGCCACAGAAAATATCCTCGCGTTATTCAAGTTTTCACCCTTGTGAAGCAACCTCGTTCATCTACCTCCATTGTAGTTGAGAAAAGACCCAGGGTCTTTTCTCAACGACAATAGAGGCAGAGAAGAGAGACCCTGGGAACGAGGTTGCGTACGTCCACCATCCATGTATGCCGATGTGAAACACTGTGGTACAGCCCACGTGTTTTTGGTGGGAACGTCTTTGACATTGGACATCAATGGTACGGTGTATTCGCTAACCATTATCACGTGACCGTATTGCGAGCTCAAGTTTAAAGCTCATCGAGGTCAGCTGCTTTTATTAAGTTGACCGCTGAACAAGTACCGGTTTTCGATTGGATCGCAGGCTAAATCAAAATATTAGCCATAAATAAATAAGTAAAAAAATAAATGAATAAAATTGTATTTTTCTTGTTTTATAGCTGACAAAAAGAAGAGTCGGACGGTATGTCTCCCAGCCGGTCGCCATGCTTTCCAGTTTAGCTTCAAAATTCCTCCATACAGTCTCCCATCGTCCTTTGAAAACAAGCACGGTTATGTTAGATACTGGCTGAAGGCGAGGATACAAAGACCATGGAGATTTGACGAGGTCGCAAAGGAGTTGCTGAACATATTAAGTGTAGTTGATGTGAATTGTCCACGAATGCTGGTAAGCTGCTGTAGAGAAACAACTCGTCCTCATTGAAATAAAACCAGTTTTTGTGTATTTAATTAGCGAAAACGTTATGCTTTCAACAAAACTCACATGTCATGCGATGAAAAAGCGTTTTAGTTCACTTGACAGGAAACAGTGCAGGTTTACTGAGTTCTATTACTCCTCCACGGTGGCCTTCCTTTCTTTGTCTTATTTTCGAAAGTGGCCTAAGCTCTGACATCATTTTAAAAAACGCGCTTATATTGTGTACATGATTCGTTTAACGTAAGGCTCACTCTTTGCAAAAGGATATGAATTGACGTTACTGGGAGGCTTATGAATTCGCTTCATCGAGGGGTATTGCAGAGGTCACGGGATCGAATCCCGTTCAAGACTGAATTTTTGACGCTTTCGTTTCGTTACTGCTAAAGTAGCATTCATAACTGCAATGATATTAACTTGTTTCATTCCCACAGTTTAAATGTATGTCTTTAAAACGTTGTTCCTTCAAAGTATTACAGCATACACCATCATTGCATAGGGTATAGTTTAGTCAGCGTTTACACGTATGAGGTTTCACCACTTCGAAACCGCGCCAAAATCAATGCGGTTTGGAGGTGTTTACGCGGAACTGTTTTCTTAATGCTTATGTCATACCGAAATCACCACAGACGAAAGGGCGACAGAATCTCTTACACAAAATTGTCCCACCAGACACCAGTTCTTCCAGGTCGAATCGAGAAACGTCACTTGGTTTTTGGTTTTTTTCTTTATCACTTTGCCGGAGCGCACCAGTGCCTTCAAAAACGTTAACATTTCGAAAACCTTTACCTATGGTTATTATATGCTTTTCGATTTAAGGACAGCAAAGTAGTGATGGTATAAGCGAGCGCTGCACTACGTGCGTGATTCACCATTTTTAATCGAAAAATACAAATTTCGCGCCAAAATAGTAACAGTATTCAAATCGATGCGGTTTCGCCGTTTACAGGGCAGATGGTACCGTTATCGTTTTAAAACAGACGCTCCTCTTTTAGCAGCCTTTTCAAATCGATTCGGTTTCGGCAACTGTCTCGATTTGCGTCGTGTAAACAGAAGGCGTAACCGCATCGTTTTCGATGCGTTTTCAAATGAAACCGCGTTCGTGTAAACGATGCCTTTGATTTTGTACCATTCTCAACACAATATCGCTGAAAAGTATGCCTTTTGGATTAAAAATTAAAAAATTCTTCTCATATGAATCCTCGAATGCGAAATCTGATCGTCACATTTCTGAAGGCTGAAGATGGACAGTGAATTGTTACTGGTAATGGTTTTAAAGCCGCCGCCAGAAAATGTAACATTTTTCCCGGCTCTAAGCCACCTTTGCCGTGGTAACAAGTTACCATGAATAGATAGTTGGCGATTTTAAGACCTCTTAACTTAAGGCGGAAAAGTTGAAAGAAATTCAGATAATTAAAAATGACCATGGATTTATATATTCTTTTTTTTTTATGTTTCACTTCATCATACAGCTACCAAGTTTTGGTGAGGCTCAGAAATCACTCAACTGTTTGTACAATGGAATGGCGTCCCAACTGAAACTAATGGCGGTCACTGATCGAAATGCATACTGTCCTCAAGAGCGTATCAGGTTAACAACAGATATCAAGAACTTACCGCTAACACAAACATACCAGACTACAGTATTCCTCGTTCAAATGATCTCTTTCAAGTCTCGCTGTGGCAAATCAAGAACTGAGCGATGTCAGCGTAAGATAGTGGATAGACCATCACTTTCGTGGGCGTTGGACGAGTTTGAAGTCCCGGATGTCCCACCGACAATGAAGAATTGTGGGATATTAACCATTACGTATAATATTAAGGTAGTCTTAGTGAACTCTTTTGCTGTCATACGACACGGCTGACTTAGAACTGAATTGAAGGTATATGATATCGACTGACTCACCAGTGACAAGTAACACAAATTTAAGAACCTTAGAAGTGTGGCCAGGGTAATTTTTTGCGAATACATGTCGGAGGAAAGCTAGAGCTCCATTCAGTAATCCTGTTACTCAATATATCACGGCTTCAATGCTTGGGCTCACTTAAGTCTTTGACTTAAATGTAGGCATTCCTATGGAATTTTTTTTGTTTAACGTCGTTTTTCATGACTTGTGTCCCAGGTTGTTTTATCGGTACCCAATTCTACTGCATCCAGCCTGGAGGTAGAGCTACCTATCACAATTGGAACGGTTCCTCTTCGACGGTCATATGGAATGATCAACAAAATGATTTCTGCAGCCCAATTAAACAGGAGTTACAGCAGAGACTTCAAGACGTTTGTAACCATCAAGCGAGGTATGATTTTTTGTTTGGTAGTTTCCAAAAAACCGGCTGACCAGCACAACCTCGCAATTCTTGGAGCGAGCTTCACCATGTTTATTTGTTCACGCGAACTATTTACCACTTAATGAGGGGGACATGGGGGGGGTCCTAAACACCGCAACACCGCAAAAAAAAATTAACGAACACCGCATCACCACAAGAAAAGTCGACGAAACACAATTATTTTTAGCTACATGATTTTAACGTCTACACTTGACGTAACACTTTTATACCTAAACGATTTTCCACAAAATAAACACAACAAAATGTACTCTTGTCAATGCATGCCTACGCGTCGATACTGTTGATACCCGTAAATCAGTTTTGTTGTATTTACCCGGAGAGGTCGTTTGTATGAAGTTCCATGAACATTACTGCGAAGTTGACCCGAAAAGCTGCCAAGCGATAAAACAACATTTCCAGAGTGTGGAGCAAATAATTTCATTTCACCGAACACCGTAGCTTGCGAAACACAAACATTGCACACCGTTGGGTTTGCGATCACCGCAACACCGCAAATTGAGATTTTATTCACCGCATCACCGCATCGAAAAAACCATCAACACCGCAACACCGCAAATCCCCATGTCCCCCTCCTTAATCTTAATCGCTACGCAAAAAGTTCGTTTTGTGGCAATAAATGGATTTCCAAACAACGAAATACTTGACGAAATTACTCAATCATCAACAGCCCTGTCTAGTTTCGTTAATATATACTCTAAACGCGTAAACAACAAAACAAATCTCTAAAATTTGTTTCGTTTTTGATTCCCCGCTAGTATAGGTCTCTTTTCCTTTTGCGTTGCCTGGGCTGACGAGCACGGTAAAAAAGACCTTTGCCATGGGTCGACTCACTTTGATCCAACTGCCGTCCACAACATTGGACAGCACTCTTCAAACCGCATGTTCCATGATATGTTCGCTGACTGGCACTTGAGCCCAGTGTGTCCCGCGCATTTCTTTACAGTAATTCCGCTGTTGTTAAGTGAGCCCACACAACATGAGGATTCGGTCGCAAAGTAATCGTCCCGCGTGCTCAACAAAGTGAGTTTCGATCCATGGCAGAGGACTCTTCCCGTACTCGTCAGCACAGCGAACACAAAAGAAAAGAGATTTCTGCAGGAGCCCATGACTAGAAGGCTACAACTTCGTTGTATTTGTGGAACGGCGTTTTTGCAGACCGAGTTATTTTTAGATTGATTTTTCCGTGAAACCACACCTTTCCAGCTAATGGCAAGTCTCGCATGAGAAATTATTACCCATGGGATTGAGAATGGTTGCTGGTGCAAGCCATCTCTTATTTAAGATCGTATCTAAAAATAGCTGGATTTGTGAAAATGCCATTACATAGGCCATTGTAGTATTGGAGTTGTAGCTTCCTGGTTATAGGCTCCTGAAATCTGCAAGCAGGAAACGTTTTTGAATAAATCTCTTGTGTTAATTGCGAATTAAAGCACTTCTCCATTTATAAATTAAAGTCTTAAATGTTCCAAGCCAAAGATAGTTTAATCAATCAATACGAGTTGAATGGTATGATACTGAGGAGTCAAGGAGACGTAACAGATGCTATTTGAGACCCAGGTTTGAAAATCATGCTTTTGCGCTGTTCTCGATATCTTCACAAGGGAATGTGCTTTTTTCATCGAAACCTAAGGGTGCGTTTCCTTGGGAAAATCCGAAAACGGATTCCTGAATCGAAAAACGGATTTTGCGTTTCTTTGACGAAATCCAAAAGCAGATCATGAAGCCAAAGTATCTACACTCGAGGAGGATACTTCGGATCAAATCTAAATCCGGATTTTTGAGATTCACCACTTCGGCGTTTGGGCAAGGATTTGAAAAAAGTATTTTCGACAAGCGGTTTTCCATGCAAAAATGGGGAGCTTAAGCAAGGACGACAACGACGGCTACGAGAACAACACATCACAATAGGTTTAATTCAGTAGCAAAAACAATAGCTCTGCACGCCCTGCACGTGCGTTTTACATTTCGAAACATTTCTTTGCCGTTGTCGTCTTGACAACAACGTAAAATGGTCAAATTTGAGGTCGACGACGACGCGCGCACCTGACGATGAATTTTCAATTTTCTCTTAGAATATCCACACCGTTCTCACCAATTTTATTTCTGGAATGTGGACACACTTTCCATGCCAAGAGACTTGGAGTAATCGCAAAATTATTACAATAACGGGAAATAATATTTTTAGGCAACGTTCTCGTAGCCGTCGTCGTCGTCTTGCTTAATTTGGGAGCTTACGAAACGACGACGCGGACGGCAGCGACGACGCTACAAAACAATAGGTTTTGTGAGCAAAAACAATGGCTCTGCACGCTCTGCACGTGCGTTTTACATTTTGGTACATTTCTTTGCCGTCATCTCCAAAATGACGACGTGAAATGACCAAATTCAAGGTTCTGTGGAGGACGTTAGCACATGACGATGAATTTTCAGTTCTCTCTCTACGCTTCCAACTCACTCATACCAGTTTAATTCCTCAACAGTTACTACACATTTTTAACGCGAAACGACATGAAATAGTTTCGTAGTGATATGAATAACGCGAGCTCGTATTTTAAAATGCAGTCCTCGTTGCCGTCGCCGTCCTCGTTTCGTAAGCTCCCTAATAGGGAGCTTATGAAACGACGACGCCGACGGCAAGACGACGCTACAAAACAATGGGCTTAATGAACAAAAACAAAGGCTCTGCACGCTCTGCACGCGCGTTTTACATTTTGGTACATTTCTTTGCCGTCATCTCCAAAATGACGAAGTGAAATATGACCAAATTCAAGGTTCTTTGGAGGACGTTAGCACATCATGATGAATTTTCAGTTCTCTGTCTACGCTTCCAACTCACTCGTACCAGTTTAATTCCTCGACAGTTACTGCACATTTTTAACGTGAAACGACATGAAATAGTTTCGTAGTGATATGAATAAAGCGAACTCGTATTTCAAAATGAAGTCCTCGTTGCCGTCGCCGTCCTCGTTTCGTAAGCTCCCTAATAATATAAGGCCCCTAATGATAGAGCGACTTTCATATGACCTTGAAAAACAAACGTGAAAACAGAACGTAGACAAAAATGCAAAACATTTAATTGGCTTATCGAACAAAAACAAACGAGCACGAATTTTCATTGGCTCAGCGAACGCGGATGCAAACAACGTCATTTCTCCATGGAACTTCTTGGAAAGCGATCGGCATTTCGCTTTGACGTCATTTGAAATGCTGTAAGGTGATTGGGCAATCGAACTGTTTACCGCCCATATTAGGAGTTTTTTGGCGGGAACAAGGAGAAGCTTTGTTTTAATCTTGCCAAACATTTGTCCGTCAAACAAATTGCGAACACTTTGCAAGGGCATGCGAAAGTCGCTCTATACAACAGCTACCGTACATGATAGTTTTCTCCCGCCATTTTTTACCGTACGATCGAAGACACGAATAGGACGAAAATAGCTAAGTTTCCTGTAAATTCCACCTCAGAAATTACACTACGAGTTTCTTGACAGCAATAATATCTTTAGCACCTTTCCGACAGCTAAAAAAGTAAACTGCAAAAATACCCTCTGCAATCATGGCGACTCGTACCTTAGCGCACATGTTTTTCGTCATTTCTTTTTACCGATCGCTAAGGTATTTTTTTTGTCTGGTGGCATTTTCATTGAAGAATTTCTCCAAAACAAACCAGTTAACCGCTAATTTTTTATTCTGAAATTGCACGCAACTCTGGGTTTGTCTGTTTGCGTTGTCATGGCAAACAATCCTTTTTCGGATTTTGCATTTTTTTGACGCTGAAGAATCCATTGATCCGAAATCACAAAAAGACACAAATCCGTTTTTGGATTTACATCAGCGCGAATAAAAGATAAGGAACATGCTATACGGGACAAGACAAAAGAAAAGAGTGATTTCATTTTGGTCGACCACTTGTGTAATCTTAAGCCGAACAGTGTGTCGTGTCATGTTGAATGTTGTTGAACGATGTTGAACGAAAATAGAGACCAGTCCTATTCCGTTCAACACGTTTGTGCAACATTGTTCAACATTTGTTGAGTAACAAATGTTGCAAGTTGTTGAACCGTGTATCATCGGCTTAAAGCCGGAGACACACGGTTCAATATTTGTTGATCAACAAATGTTGCAGCTGTCGTTCAACAAATGTTGAACAGTGTCACGCCATGTTGAATGTTGAAATATGCCATTCAGCACGTTGAACGTTATTGAACGATGTTGAAAGAAAATAAAGCACTGGATTTGTCCACTGTACAAGCTCTCAACATGTTGAATGTTTGTTGAGCCGTGTTGAGCGAAATTAAAGTTTGACCAGTTTTCAAATTTGACTCAACAAGACTCAACACCGCTCAACACCTCTCACCAGGTTGTTCAAATGCGCTCAACATGTTGAGAGCTTGTACAGTGGACAAATCCAGTGAATTTGCACGCGGCTTAACAGGAAAGGAAAGGAAAGGAACTTTATTTAAGTGTCTAGTCGTTCTAGGGCCGGAGCACTACTTGGGGACACTGTAAACTGAAATTAACAATTAACGCCAATGGTAGTCAAATGTTTGTTTTTGAGGAGAGGGGAAACAGGAGTACCCGGAGATAACCTCTCGGTGCAGAGTAGAGAACCAACAAACTCAACTCTCGTATGACGCTACTAGATCTGGGAATCTAACCCGGGCCGCATTGGTGAGTGCGAGTGCTCTCACCACTGCGCCATCCCTGCACCCCAATTTTTCATAAGAACTCAAAACCAAGCAATTATCGATAACAAATTCTCATTAAAACGTATTTGTTATTCTTATTTCTTCAACAGTGCCTCTAGATACCGGAATAAACGCTGCTACAGTCATTACTGCTTAAAAAATTACGCTGAAATCCTCTTCGAACAATGCGTGATGGCCAAACGAACACTGAACGAATCATTTTTTAAGTATCTACGAAAACGATTTATCACTCTTTCTGCCACTACATTAACAGCAATATCCTCGTTGTTAAGGTTGTCTCTCCTTTGTTAATGAATAATCACTGGAAGTTAGAAGGACAAATAAACGTAGAAAAATTAAAGATCACCACCACAGATACATCATAAAGTAAAACTCGATCACGTACATGTGCCTGCTAAATAAGAACCCCTAACAACTTAATTATTTTTTATTTCTAAAGAAGGTGAAGGACTCATGAATGTTTTTTTTCGGTAACTAGTGTGATGCAGACACCCTGCAAGCAGAGCCTTCCTTAACTCGACGAGAAAGAAAGGACTGTAGAAATCGTGTTAAGCCTTTATTGAGTATGCGCTAGCCGTTGCTTGGAGACAGTCCAAACCCAGGCCAAGTCTCGATCGCACTCCTGTACGCCATATTGATTTTCGTACTGAAGGCTCCATTTTGACCTTCGCGTTGTGAAAAATGTGATGCGCTCGCTGCCTAAACCGGTTTGACCGGAGTGACTAGCCCAGAAACCTGGGCTGCGGTTACTTATAAGACTTGACACGATTTCCACAGAGCCTCTCTTTCTTGCTCTCTGCCGAGTTTTAGAGAGGCTCTGCTCGCAGAGTGGATGTAAGTGGCTCTCTGACTCCATAAAGCCTAATTGTAGAACCATGTTTAAAAGATAACACGTTTTCAGGTTTAATTGAGGTAATGTTGCATCTTGTACACGGATGTCAGTTACTGTGTTGCACGAAAGTGATGCAGTTTTCCAAATGTAAATGTAAATGTAAGATGCCGAGAACTTCATGGCCTTACAATTCACGCCGCGTAAATCACTGATTCCCTATAGTCTTTTGTTTTTGTTTATAAGACAAGGAATGGACACACGAAATTATTGCGAATTTTCAGTGAAAACCTCAGTCCCGTCTGATGATAGAGAGGGGATTCTTGCACCTGAAGTATACTCGAGAAGTTTTGCGGCATTCAAGTAACTCACGCCAGGTCGGAGCTAATGCTTCTATTACGAATCAAATCGGGGAAAATTAAATTTGACGAA
Source organism: Montipora foliosa (assembly GCF_036669935.1). Classification (NCBI taxonomy): domain Eukaryota; kingdom Metazoa; phylum Cnidaria; class Anthozoa; order Scleractinia; family Acroporidae; genus Montipora; species Montipora foliosa. Next base: position 23,510,411 of record NC_090870.1, on the reverse strand, counting down.
ATTGTATGTGAATCACAGTGTGAAGTCAGCAAAAGAAGAGACATTGATAAATGAACCATAAAAAACAGTAACTTAAATAATTAGGTAAAAATGATAACAAAGTTCCTAAAAAAAAGAATGCAAAGGCGACCCTATGAAAGTAATATTGATTTTGGACTACAAAGTTGTTACGTTTTCGAGTTTCAATTGTATAAGTGTTTGTTATCTTTACTAAAACTTAAACTTATCCCTGATCAGAACTTGTTTGTGGTTACACAATTCCACTCTGCGTCTGTGTATATGTAAATTTAGGACAAGTATTGTACCGTCTTTGCTTACACGAAGCAGGGTAGTAATTAAACGAGAGAGTTTTGGGTATTTCAGCAGCTTGGTTTCCTTCTTTAAAATGAATACAAAATGGTTCAATTTAGCAACCTAGAACAAACGGTGGCTTTGTTTGAGCACCTTTCATAAGAAAATCACATGAAAGACTCACGGAATGGATGCGATTGTGGCATTACGTGAATTACATAGGTCAGTATCTATAATATTTGTGAGGGGTGGTCCGCTAAGCGCGCAACAGCGGCGGCGGGCTACCAAGTTGCCTATCCCGCTCTACTCAGTCCTCACAATATCTGGTAACTGTAGTTTTTCCCTGTAATGCAATCACGAAGTCTTTGTGTTTCAGTGGGGTGATGGTGGACAACCCCTGCATGCGAAGGTAAATGGCTCTTTTACTCTGCCTCTATTTGCGAACACATGTGCAAAACCCATGTGGAACTCCACTGTTTCTCCACCGTGTAAATGATGCCTGAAGGTCCATGGTCTGAGATGGCGGTATGAAGGAAAGACCATAATACGGATATAAAATACGGCTCATGTTTTGTTGCATTGCGGCTTTGAACTGCTTGTCATTGTTTCTTAGACGCTTCTCCTTTGATCGACGATTAGAAAACCAAATCTTAGAGAAAAAAAGCAATCATGTTAAGATCTGATGATACGCAAAACAACAAATCATCGATAATGTTCTCTTTTGGCAATCACAACTGACTCCGTTGACTTCACCAAAGCAAACAGTGTCGGCAGCCATAGCGAAAAGCGTTCACAGCAAATACTTGTGTACAAGGATCCAGGAGAACTTAATCTCGAAGGAGACATGATTTTAAGAAAAGATAGTGCATCAAGGGTGGAGATCCTCAGTTAACTACAAACTATTGCCATATGGTAATTCAAGTAGTCTTTAACTTCACGATTGTTTTTTTTTTTTGACAAGTGCGTGCTATTGAAAATCTCTTCCTCTGGTTGGAATCACAGCTATGTTTGGTGAGTCACGTGACCACAGCAGAAATGGCTTAAAAATCGGAGAGTTTACTCTTTTGTATTCTGAAAACTATGGCAAGAATGCTAAAACACTCCAATGCCTATGCAAATTTTTGGAGGGTGAAAGAGGTGTATTATGGGATTTGAAAAAGTAGAGGATCGAAATACGCTGTTGGGAACTGGCACTAGATGCACATGCAACATATGACCGAAGTGATGTCAGGTATTCGCTATTTTCGCAAATCCGACAATACAGTTCATTTTTGCATTAAAGCAATGGATATCCAGTTCAATGAAGCATTATACAGTCCCAAGAGTAATTAACTTGTATTGTGTTTTTGCAAAGAACCCCCAAAACGGATTAGATTATGGGAACGGTAAAATAGTAAATTCATTTAAAACGCTTCTTCAAAGATCCCTCCTGATACGATTATCACATGGCCTTAAAATTGCTTTTGCTTTTAAACAGTGCTTAGCAATCACTGTCTTTCTATAGTTAAGGTTCACCCCCTTAATTGCAATAGGGAACTTAAACAACGACAACGGCGACGGCAACAAGGACAACACAAATTTGCATATTTAAGCCGCGTTTTCGCAAGCGACGCAAGCATAAGTTCAAGCACAAGGATCAATTTGTTTCCTTTTCCTTGTGCTTGAGCTTATGCTTGCGTTCGCTTGCGTCGTGTGAAAACCAAACGCAGCATAAGAACCAAGAAATTTGCAACGTCTGGCCAATTAAAGCACTCGTTCCAGATTCCCCGCGTCAGAGCATTTGAACAAAATGGCGGATGCCGTGGTTGATTTTGATGCTTATGTCAACGTTCGTTTTCACTAAGCATAAGCTATTTGTCCTTGCGTCGCTAGTGAAAACCAGGCTTTAGTGCACTCTCTGCACGTGCATTTTTCACTTTTGTCCATTTCTTTGTCTTTGTCTGTAAAAAAGAACGTGAAATTGCCAAATTTGAGGTTTTATGAAGGACGTTAGCACTTGAGGATAAATTTTCATTTTCTCCTGTAAATTAAGGGCCGCGTTCCGACCAGTGTCATTTTTGGGAAACTACCACACCCTTGTCATATTAAAAAGGTTGAGGTGACGTTCTCGTTGCCGTCGCGGTAAACGTTGCTTAAGTTCTCTAATAACTGGAGAGGGATGGTTAATGCTCTGCTGAAGGCGCAGGGGTGATTTTTACCTGTAGTCTCGACTCGCTGACATTGAGTCTCTTTCCTAGTTCCTCTCTCATTAAAACATCCGGGTATCGAGTTTTACAAAAGGCTGCCTCCATTTCCTTGAGTTGCTCGGGTAAAAACTTTATTCGGTTCCTCCGATAGTAGTGTCGCAGCTGTGTTGTCTTAGGATTATTGACAATAGTGGTAGCCCGATTAAATTCACTTTCTTCAAACGACTGCCTGAACAAAGGGCCTGAAAGAAATCAATTAATGAAACGTAAAACTGAAGAATATAAAGAAATTCTTTTCCTTGGAAATCCATAGACAGAGATGAACAAAAATACTAAATAAAACTTAAAATGCTAAGCGACAATAATTTGAGAAAAAGCGAAGGAGAGAGATATAAAAAATAACTTGTTACTCGTGGCCGTTGTATCACTATTACAAACTCGACGCGAAAAGCTGATTTTTACATTCTGTCAATAATATGTACACTTCACAGTCAAATCCAACAATAACTTCTTTAGGTTTTAAGGTAACAGATAATATAAGTGAGCAAAATTATTCAGTGGAATGTTCTTCCACTCAGCCATTGAAACTCAGTATTTCCACACGTTTCTCCCATTGCTTTCGCCCTTATTTTGAACTCTCCAGTGTCGTGTGTTCTTTTCTTAGCACTTACCAGCTCTGTCCTCGTCATTCATTCCTTCTTCCCTGACTACACTACTGTTGGTAGGAACACTTAACAAGGTTTCCCTCGAGCACAATCCACTGGCCAACAGCTTTTCCTTATCTTTCGAAGAAAGTACTCCTGGAAATGAACGCCCGCATTCCTCGATCTTGCTGTTCATTTCCGAGCCCCCTCTTCTTGTGCGGCGTCCAGCTTCAAACGAACCGGTGTCGTTGTATTTCGAAAGCAGTTTACTGATGCAGCCATGGGAAACCTTGAGTTGCCTGCTGATGTCACACGGGCGTATTCCAAGCTCTGCCATTTCGATGATTTTCTGGCGAACTGAGTTTGGAAGTGGCTTGCCATTCAGAAATAATCCACCCAGTTGGTTAAACTTACTAGAGGCTAACATCAGATATAGATACATATTATATAATCCTTGAATGTTACTGACCAAGAATGAATACAAGAATATTACACAGGAATAAGAAATGATACTGAGGCCCTCCGTCTCACAGGCAAAAATTGACTTCGTTCACAGCCGACATTTTTGCCGAGATCAAGAACACAGTTTAAGTACGATCTTTTTCCTTATTGAGTGATAAAACAATTTACCTTACCCATCAAAAGTAGTTTTGGTGGATACTTTGTAGTGTGTATATCATAAACTCCTTAACAAAAATCTGTCGAGTCGTAGACCGCCTTTCGGAAAGTTCAGTTTTGTAGGAACATACAAGTCCATAGATTTAAACCTCTTTATGGTGTTGCTATTTAGTTAGGTCCTGCTCTTACAACTCTTGCAAAGCCTGAACCAAGGTAGCAATTGCACGGCGGGGCAAACGTTATCTTTAACAGTTGAATACTAAACGGATGCACGAAGTGTGCTCCGCGGAATTTAAATCCAGAATCTATTCATCGAAAAGACACCCCCCTCACTGAAGGACATGGAACTTACGTACCTTCACAGTCGAAAACGGGAGAGATATCAGCGAATATCAGAGGGAGCGAGATTCAGTTCAGACCGGTTGCAAAAATTTTAAAACAATAATCGTTAAGTCCTTTAGAACTAAACTGAGCCTTCGCGGAATTTGCCGCAAGCGCGTGTGAAAATCAGCGAGGGCTTAGACCTCAGGCTAACTATTAAATAAGATAAAAGACGAATACAGAACTCCGAATTGCTAACTGCCATTCCATATGAGAAAATCCCCTACCTGTATCCGCAAAGTTCATGATTAAGAAACGATTCAGAAGCGAAATGATAATCTGATTTCGGCAAAAGCCACAACGATATCTGAGATGCCAAGAGGCTGAAGCCGATAGCTGTTGAAAAACAGATGTTTGACGTACGTTTCTTGTACGTTTGTTTCTTTCAGACAATTTACAGGTCAGTTGTAACTGTGAATACAGCTATTTTGGGTACAATTGGTGTCGGCAATGAACTGATACTTTGTATCTTTGTCCTAATGTCGGCTATTACTAGATGTTTTTTCAATTCAGAAAGATGAAAGTTCTGCTTCAATTAGATGCGCTAGAATACAAATAGTTATTTTAAAGTGGTTCCTAAGAATTATTGAGGAACAAAGAAAATAATTTTCTTTATTTTTTATTTGCACAGCTGACTAGCAGTTGCCAAGACGTCTTTTTTGCAATTTCTTTATGTAAACTTTGCGTTGAAGGTTATCATCCAAACATCATGCTACGCTTCAACAAATAAAGTTCACGTCATTGTCGTTTCTGTTAAAATATCAGGAAAGAATGCTACCCTTTTCCAATTCACCATACCGTTTTCAGTTTCTTCCATCATGTCAACGTTTAAACACGAACAAACTCAAAACCAGAGAAAGTGGAGAAGTTAGTTAATGCTACGAGATCTCTAAGGGCCTCTTGACCGGGCTGGCTCGGTTACCGAGATGAAATTGGTTACTGTTCATATGACAACTTTCAGCACGGTTTCCGAGATTATGCGCCGATCAACTCGAAACTTCAACATCCCCCCCTTCCCTCGCAAAGCCAGGGCATTTGAACATTTGAATATTGGATCGTTCAATTCCCGCCCCCTCGGGCCAAAATGGTGTTCAAATGCCCTACCCTATCGTCGGATTTGTCTGTCATACCCTACTAAAGAACAATCGTCGTCGGCTCCTGTCGTCTTAATAAAGCTTGTGTATAAACATGCTAACACATATTTCGTTACCCTTTATATGATGCCATTTTTACCAGACTTGAGCTACTACAAAAACTCAATTTTAACATTGAAACTATGAAAAGTGACTTGAAAATTGAATTAATTAAGTCGGACTATGTCAATAAAGCAAGTATAAGCTGCTCTAACTCCGAAACACGGCAAAGGTTGTTTAAAGAGGGAACTGTATACTTATTAACAACAGAGCCTAGAGCGTTTACGACTGCATGTATTTTAAATTGTTCAGTGTCGGTTGATTACCTCTAACAGAAACGTACATCTTTCAGAGCTTTAACAATGAAATGGAGGGTGTGAAAACGCACGATATTGTATTCACTCTATAGTATGACAAAGACGAATTACGCAGCCAAAATTCGTTTGAAGACAACTTTTGCAGATCTTTTGTTGAGCCAATTGCTCAGAAATGCTATATCTCTTCTTTTAAACTCTTCCATCTCGTCCAAACACGTGTTTTATAGCTGTTAGTGACTTCAACGCCCGAAAAAAAAATCCTGACACTTCCGGTTCAATTTTCCCCACCCCACGCAGGCAAAGTTCAAATTCCCCACTCCCCGGGCACAGAAGATAGTCAAATGCCCGGGCTTTGCCCGGGTGGGGGAGAATGTTGAAGTTTCGAAATAGGCCTTTCTTTTTACCACAAAGAAGCTAATACAAAGATATGAAGAGGGTAGTTTCTAAAGAAACTGTGGTGCTGCGTCGGTGGGGAAGTAGTATACAAAAATTTGGTTTTATCAACGGAGTTGATAATGTAAATTGGCCACCGTACAGAGATTCTAAAAGCTGACGTTTCGAGCGATAGCCCTTCGTCAGAGCGAATCCAAAAATCTGTGGATTAAAAAATACTAGAGCACAAGGTTAGTGGTCGCAGCGGTTGAACAACAAATGAATGAAGGGGGTAGTTTCTTAAGAAACTGTGGTGCTGCGTCGGTGGGGAAGTAGTATACAAAAATTTGGTTTTATC
>NC_090870.1:23471611-23499111 GCF_036669935.1 Montipora foliosa | reverse complement strand
CCCGGCTGACACGACTGGTAACTGAGTCAATCCATTTGCAGATATTTTTTTGTTCGGCCGCGGAATGAAGCCAACTTTCTCGTTAAAGTCTACAACTCTTCAAGCTTGGCGAGCTGACTGGTGGCTTCGGCAGCTGCAAAGTCATCTAGTAAATATCTTTCTTGATGTTTACCTGTTCAACTGTCTCTTTCCTCCTCGAAACGTTTCTTTACACAACTTCTCCTGCGTGCTACCATGCGCGCGCAAGATTCAATTCTGAATATGACGTTATTTTCGTCATAAAGTGCTATTCACACAAGCAATCAATAGATTTGTGAACATATCGTTGGGAAAACCCGATAAAGAAAGAGGATTCAAGAAGACCATGGCTGCTTGCTACCCGCAAGGTACGATTGCTGGTAGACATCTGATAAGCTCATTGATATATAATTTTAAACTATTTCGCCTTTTTACTTTTACCAGGAACTACAAAAAAGTGCCGAGACCACAAATTATAGAACTACTGGGATCAAAAATATTGAAAACTGTTTGAACAAATAAACGAGGGGGAACAAATGAAATGCATGCAAATCGGGGTATAAATCAGTTATTACTGATTTTCCTTTTTTTAAACTCAGGCAGCAAGGATTATCTTAACTAGCTGGTTTTCTTTCCATGAAACTTGAACTTCAATTCCTACATTCAACTATGTAAAAAAAAAAGAAGGCAGCTGTAGCAAAATAAAAGATGTCTAATATTCTCACTACAACAGGTTATTTTTAAATCATCCCAAAATCGATCATCTTCAGTAGACATCAAATGTCTCAACCGCTGATTCAGTTAACTTGCCGAATCAATATTCAGCATCCGCAGTGGTCACCCTGAAGCACATTGGCATTGACTCCCTGACAACCCTTTCACGCTCAAATTTCCAAAACAACTGTCGCTGAAATCATAGAAGACAAAGCTATCGAGAAAACACAAGTCGAGGAGAATGTGTGATCCGACACCGCTTGTGTCTCGTCATAGCTTGGCATTACTGCCAATATCGTGCGATTAGTACGAAACCCACGGAACCTCGCACCGCATGGCTAGCGTAGGACTTATCCTAACGAATTGTTAATCTTGCACCAACATTCCCTTGCAATAACTATTCTTTTATTCTGGTGATCTTATTCGTTGAGGAAGGAGGGAGGATCCACAATCCACAATTTTTTCCTCACGAACCCTCCATTCACTTCTACTTCTACTTTAATACTCTTCAACGCTATTACACATCAAGAAGTGAACTGATTGTCTATGATACCCATTGTAATCCTAACTAATTGCTAATCTTGTACCGACATTCCCTTCCAATAACTATTTTTTTATTCTAGTGATCTTATCCGTTGAAGAAGGAGGATCCACAATCCACAATTTCTTGCTCACGAACCCTCCATTCACTGAACTGATTGTCTATGTTACCCATTGTAAGCAACTCAATTATAGGGTTAAGACAACGAATAATATACTTCGCCCAAAACGTTTGGAAAACATCCATACGCCGGTACTAAAAAAATTACGTTGTATCACATGTCGAGGGTAGAAGGAACAGCCTATAGTGGTCGGATCAAGCTCCTGCACACTTTGCAGGAGCCAGAGAGGACTTCGCCGGACCATTAGATGTTCGATCCGCCAGTGGAGAAAAGAAGAATTACATTTGTCTCTTTACCTGTGCCATTTCAAGGGCAGTACATTTGGAAGTTATCTGCTTTCTTCAAACATTCCGTCGCTTTCCAAGCTCGAAGTCGTTGCCACTGTGATGGCTTTCTATAATGCCTCCCTACCTTCAATCAGCAGACACGCTCGACCGCTGTAATTAATCTCACTATAAAACGCCTTAGGAAACACGAGGAGTCAAGAATGAAATCACTCCCAAATGTGATACAGAGGATTCTGTGAACTCGTCATCGCACTAACAACGAGAGCCATCAGAGATTATAAAATCCTCGGCACAACTCCAAACCCTCATTGTTGAAGTAGAGGCGCGGCTTTCAGTCGAATGACATTATCCCTTAAGAAGGTGATGAAATAGTTACTGATAAATTGCGCAGTGCTAACATTTTCAATGATTACTTTGTTAACATTTCGAATCACCAAGAGGCTCCAAGTGGTGAGGTTTACGGTACAGATTTTAGGGACCAGCCGAGTGTAATGGCGATCAATGGTAATCTACCAGTTCTTGTTTTTCATTTTCACTTACGAACTCTACCTGCGTCAAGCAATTATTACTAGATATTAATATCAGGAAGTCACCCGGGTATGACAACATTACGTCCAGATTATTAAAGCTGTCGGCTGAGAGTATTGCAGAAGCGCTTTGTGTTATTTCCAATGCTGCCATTGTCCAGTCCACCTATCTAGCAGCCTGGAAATGGGCCCACACAAGGACAGAGTTTTTCTCTCATGGTTCATATGGGATAGAAATCGAGCACTTCACATTACACTCTCTTCAGTTAACTCTGTTTAAAATATAGGTGCTACACGGCCAACGTTTGTATAAACGTAACCTTTCCTTGTACTTGTACATGTTCATTGCCGTGACTTTAACATCTTCAGTTCCCACGGCCTGCTCCCGTCTTACCTTGTAGCTCAGTCGGTAGAGCGGCGGAGATCTAACCCGAAAGTCGTGGGTTCATTTCCCACCCTGGTCAGAGTTTTTCTCTGTCCTTGTGTGGGCCCATTTCCATCATTAGGGCTAACGCTCACATGTTTCATATGGGATAGAAATCTAGGACTTCACCCTTCACATTACACTCTATCCAGTTAACTTCGGGGATATAGTTTGGACAACATCAGCTGCGCGTTTTTACAGGACTATCTTACAGGGAGATTTCAGCGGGTGAAGGTTGGCGATAAATTGTCCTGTTGGGAGTTAAATCGACGACGCGTACCCCGTAGTTTTGGTTGATGATGACGGTTCAGAGCAAACTGGTAACCACTGAGCAATATTGTTGTCACCTAATTAGAGAATTGAAGGGGGAGATAGTCTGGTTTGCTCTACGAAGATCTGAACGATCACTGGATCCACAAACGGACCAGTTACTACTCTTTCTCCATTAGATGTATCATCAAATGGAACAGATCAAGGAGGAAAGGCAAGAACCAATGGTGGAAATGGAAAGCAGACCTCTTTTGTAGCTGATCCTTCTAGAGGAAGCAGGTGTGGCAGAGATGCAGTATCTGAAAACTTGAAGAAGATCTCAACAAGGACAAGAGCGATTCACGTCTTCCCGGGGGATGTCGAGGAAACTCTTGGAACAATTACATGATGCCGTTTTCGGTAGAACTTGACACGCGCATGTAACCACCGCGAAGGCGAAAGCCAAAGATAGTAGAGTGAAGGATGCCATTTGTGTGACGTGTTCATAGGATCGTTTCGATCTTGTCCCGTTTTTGAAGGAGAGTTTCAGACCTGGTCATTTCTGATATGTACTATGAAGTGTTTTTATTAATCTACGAAGTAAACCGAAGTAAAATTCACTGAAACCAATTCAAATAGACCGAAATCATGAAAAAATAAGCTATATATATATATATATAATAAAAAAACCCTCCCATATGTGAAATTAAAGGATACTGACAAGTTTGTCATCTACAGGTTCTCTCACTCGGCAAAGTCACTTTTTGACTAAGGCTGTTTCTGCTTAGGTGGCCTCATACGGCACAAGCCTTTTTAGAGACATTACGCCAAGCCGGCCACTTGTGCTGGAGAAAATAGGACAGCGCCCCAATACCGGGGACTCCATCCTTACCCTGCTCATCTCGAATAGTGTGTGGGTTCTTTAATTAACGTTCCACAGAGAAGATATTTGTGAGACAGGGCCTACGGTTTATGGTCCTTATCCGCCGGCGAAGACTTGAAAGTCCAACCATTTGCAGATGTCATTACAAACTAAGGAAGCACTTTCTTCAGTTTAAGATCCTGACAGGAGCTCATCAATACAATACAATACTTCTGCAGCATCTTTCAGATTCATGAAATGATGGAAAGGTGTTTTGCGCCCTTGAGAAGGTCGTTTTAATATCCTTCTCACTGGCGCATCACACCTTTCCATCATTTCATGTGTTTGTATAAACACAGGCGCACGACTTTGTGGAGCCCGCAGTCTAGTGGGACACATTGTCCTTTCACAACCTAGTTAAAATGACCCAGTTTTCCAGTGTGTTGTAGTTCCTCGATGTGTAGTGCATCCGACCCGTGTTACGAAGATCGTAGGTTCGATTCCTGTCCAGGACTCTGATTTTTCGGTTGCCCTTTCACCCGTTGCTGAGCAACTTGTAATATATACCTTTCAGATTATTGCACTGGAAATGTCACTATCTTTTTGCCTGCCAAAGCAAAAGGCTCTTTTTATTTCTTTTGTCAGTTTTATTACAACTAAACACAAACTTGACAACAAAACAAAACATTTAGAAACTATACTATGTACACAATGTAATGTACTGTTTTACTTTTTAAAGTACGTCCAGGACTTTAAGCAATGAGATGCGAACTTAATTTTTTGCTACACGTCGCGAATCGATCAAGAAGTGCCCCAGGGGGCCAGGACTGAGTAGAGTTTGTTGAAGAGAGAAGGAGAAGAGGACACTAGTTGACGCCTCATCTCATTATTTGCAATCCTGGACATTGCTATTTGTTCGACTATTCAACAATTTAAAATTTGCAAGAATAATGTTATAAGTGCAAATTAATCAGCAAGCAGTTTATGAAAAAAAAAAAAGGAAAGGAACTTTATTTAAGTGTCTAATCGTTCTAGCCCTGGAGCACTAACTGGCATGGGACACTGTAAACTGAAATCAACAATTAACGCAAATCAAGTGAAATGATGGTTTTTGTGGAGAGTGCAGAGTAGAGAACCAACAAACTCAACCCACATATGACGTCGCGTCTGGGAATCGAACCCGGGCCACATTGTTGGGAGACGATTGCTATCACTACTGCGCCAACCCCTGCAACCTTTTTTAATAGAAAGAAGAGCAGCGGTAATTTTGTCTATTTTTCTGCAAAGGTCGAGCGAAATCGCGAAGCGATGTGCTGCAGGAAATCAAAGAATGCGAAGAACTAAATGAGGTAGGACATTTTCATAGCCTGTAAGTTGTAGTTTGAAATTGAAAAAAGTGACCCTAGCACTTAGCTGCACAACTTAAGCAATTTTCTCTTTTAGGCAACTGAAAAATTAAAAAAAAAAAAAATAAAAACAAAAAAAAAAAAAATAAATAAAAAATAAATAAATAAATAAAAATAAAAAACTGAAAAATTCATTGGGATTCGAACCCATAACCTCTGCGATGCAAGTGTATTGCTCTACCTACTGAGCTATGAAGGCTCTGATACAAGGAAACTGAAAGGCTTAAAGGAAAATGAGAGACCGGGAGGTAATTGTGTGATTGGAGAGTTTCCCAAAACAGTTACTGTAAGCAATATGAGGAGCAGTGGTATGAGATTACTTATTCAACGTCATCCTTCAGTTTTTTGTCTATCCTTATTTTAAATTACCGGTATTCATAGGTACAAGAAATTTACATGAAAAATATCGTAAGAAATATTCTAAATAATACGAAATTTGTATCAAAGGTACAACAATTGACTAACAAAGCGCTTCTTTTGTTTTCCTGTTGATTAACTCTGTAGCCCAGTACGGACAAATAACTTTTTGTCTCTTTATAGAGGTTGGAGGAAGACTTCCTGACCAAACAGGCGCACGAAAGGTGTGTCTTTCTAGAAACTGGGTAAGTGAATCTAATTGTAAAGACTCTTGTTTGCGCACTTGAATATTACATGATGTCAGGAACCCATGACCCGGAGCCTGCAACTCTACTGTGTTCGTGTCACGGCGTTTTCACAAACCGATTTATTTTTACATTGAATTTCCCGCTAATGAGACTCCCACAGGAGCCCGATGACCAATTACAAGAAATTAAGCTGACGTCATAGGGTCACCGAACCGGAACTGCCTTTGTTTTTTCGGGAAAAGATAGTCTAAAAATAGATCGGTCTGTAAAAATGCCGTTACATAGGCCCAGTATGGGAGCTGTAGGCTCCAGGTCATGGGTTCCTGATGATGTGGAAAATGTGATTTAAAATGACATGTTGTCATCATCATTTATGTCACGTTGAATTTTTTTTTACATTTCTGCAGTGAGGCATGTAAACAACATTTGGAAAGAAGAAGATGTCATTCGTTGGAAATGCGAAACGTGACGGTACGCATACGCATTCATACGTATCCTATATAAAGCACACCTTTTTCTCTAGTATATTAGTTGTTAACCGTATTGCTATCATAGTGAAGACGAACACTTCTTGCCGGTGAATAAATTATCTCAAACAGCGGTGAAAACGTTCATTATAAAGGTATATCCTTGATTTCTCTCCTCAAGTCGCATTTTAGCGCATTTTCAAAGGGAGTTTTCCCTCGGGTTGTTGTCATTTGTCGTAGGGGTTTAACCTTCTCACTGCCACTAAGGCATTTTTTTACCGCGTAAAAAGCTGTCCTGTGAAGTCAACAAAGAAAAACGGAGAGGAACGGATTATTTGAGGGGTACGGACAATGGGAACGAGACTTTTGCCTTTGTTCAGCATAAAATTACACAGTTAAGGCTTTTTGACAGACAAAATTCAAATCTGGGCTTGTCTTTAATGATGTATTAGTGGTAATCAGCTTTAGAATAACCGGGACTAAGATTCTAATGAAAAAATGGACATAAATGCTTCAATTTCAGTTAAACCCTTGGTTTTCATCTATTGACAGGAAAACTTGATAACTCTTCGGGCGAATGTTGCCCAACGCGAACGGTGAGCTATGTATGTGCTGGCGCTTTTTGCAAGTTTGAAGTAATTGATTGATTTCAGTCGAGTAATATTTAATGAACTAATCACTTTCCCTCCACATTAATTAGAATTCTTGAGAAACTAAGGGCTCATGAATCCAGGAACGGTCAGAGCTTTCAGGTAGGCAGTAAGAAAGCTTAACAAACAACCAGAGATATCACACATCGTCGCCTTTAACTATCATTAATACGGACCTTAAGATACAATGGATGTGGCTGCGGCGGACGTCGACAGGAAGTGAAATGTTTAATTTTAGGAACTAAGACCTGTGCAATAACAAGAGGATATGAGTCACCATTTACACCATTTACAAGTCAGTAGAGAGAAAGCGGAACTGGTAGTTCGTATTCTGCGTTATGTACGGACCTGTACGTGCTTGGCAAGGCTCACTGGAAACCGGAGGTTGTGATACCACTAGTGACTGCGAGGTGGAATCAAGTGATTCACAGGAAGCTAAAAAGCTCTTTTGTCAAGATCGATGTCTGATTTTCTTTTCATAAAACCAAAATAACCATTAAACCTGGGTTATGTATTTTGACAACAACTTACAGACACTGAAAGTGGAAAGACTTTGACCCGAAGCTTTATCGTGAATCAAAAATTGCACTCCAAAACACAGTTTGTTTATTTTGAGAAACCAATTTTCTTGCTCCGGATCTTATTCAGAAATTTTTAGTTTTGAGAAAAATACAACGTAACTGACATGAGGGGAGGGGGTGGTGGAAATTTTCAGTAAAGCGGCGAAAAGAAAATGACCCTCCCTAGGTAAGGGATTGAAATTTCTCAGTTGACCTTCCCCTGGACCTCACCTCGCCCCTTCGCGCTCTGTTGCGCATAAGGCCTCCACACGTTTTCTCCAACTGTCCCTATCCCTCGCACAAGCTCTTGCTTGCTCCCACGACCTCCAGTCTGCGTCCGATCTTTCTTTCTCAACCATTCTGCGCCAAGTTGTTTTGGGGCGACGTACTTTGCGCTTACCAAGAGGTGCCCAGGTCAGTTCTGTTGCGTAGTGATGTTGCTTCTGCATTCGCAGCACATGTCCAAGCCACTTCCATCTTCTCCTCTTTGCCGCCGTGCTAATCCTTTCGCAGCCACAAAGCTTATTTAGCTCATCGACAGAGACAATGTATGGCCAATATATCCCCATGATCCTCTTGAGGCACTTAAATTGGAATAAATCTAGCCTTTCATTGTCCGCAACTTTAATCAGCTTCCAGGTATCGCATCCGTCGAACAGTACTAGTTTGGCTAGCGTCTCATACTATCTGATCTTAACTTTCCTACTGTACTGCTTCAAGCTCCAGATCTTTCTCAGCTTCCCAAATGAGACCTTCGCCTGAAACCCCCATCGCTACTCTCTATTGCACCCAGGTGTACAAAGTCTTTCACCTCCTTGATATCTTCGCTATCGGGAAACTCGATCTTCTCCTTTCCTCTGCAGTTGACCTTTAGGGCTTCTGTCTTCTTCCTCCTGATTTGTAGCCCAATTTTGCCAGCTGTATCTGCAAGCTTAGTTGTTTTTCTCTGCATCTGATTTATGGGTGTGGAGACGAGAGCAATATCGTCTGCAAAGTCAAGATTTCTAATTGCTCCATCAGCCTCCACCTTATTCCGGTATTAGATTGATCAGTTGTTTGGCGCATGACCCAGTCGATTGCTAATAAAAAGAGGAACCCGGACATACACACAACCTTGCTTGCATTGACTCCTGTTCGAACCTTGAACCAGTCTGATGTTTGCCCATTATCGAGGACGGCACATTCTGCACCCTTGTAAAGCAGTCTGATGATCATAATCAATTTTGCTGGGATGCCGTGTGATTGCATAATGTCCCAAAGGCTATCTCTATGGAGTGAGTCGAATGCTTTCTGGAAGTCGATGAAATTGACTATCAAGGGCGCTTGCCATTCGCATGCTTGCTCGATAAAATTACGCAGTATGAAGATCTGTTGGGTGGTATTTCTCTCTTCATTCTTCTGATGAGAATCTTGCCGAGCACTTTGCCTGCAACTGTAAGAATTGTTATGTCTCTCCAATTACTACAATCCTTCAAGTCACCTTTATTGGGGATCTTCACGATTAACCCTCTTAACCACTGCTTAAAAGGTACTCGGTCGGAAGAAGAGGAATAACGAACCCTGGATAGGAACCAAATCTTGGTCAATTATCGAAGTAAGGAAGCAATTAAAGAGTAAGATGGAAGGTGCAAGATCAGAGAGAATTCAACAGCAACTAAGACCAAGGTATAAAACAAAAGACAAGGAGGGAAAATCTAGCATTAGAGCGGATAAGAGGATTTGGTTGGAGAACCAGATGAGCATGGCTCCAAAGGCCGCGGATAACGGACATATGAAGACCTTGCATGTATGGAATAACCAAGAACATTTGCAATGATATAAGCCATAGCAGCATAGAAATCAAGGATAAGGACAACAACATCATAACAGAGGAAGACAAACGATTACAAGATGGAAAGAGCATTTTGAGGAAGTCCTAAATAGAGAACCACCTGAAAATCCCATTGCAATCATTGACTAACCACCTCTCGAAATCGAGAGCATCAGCACTGAGCCAGTCAGTGCGGTGAAGGACGTAAGGCTAGGAATCATGTTCCTTAAAGGTGGTAAAGCGGGCGGCGTCGACAACATAGTGACCGAGCTCTTAAAGGCAGACCCAGAAACGTCACCCCAGAAGTTATATGAGATTATTATGCACATTTGGGAGGAGGAAGAGATTCCAAATCAGTTGAACTCCTAAAATTCTCTGACCCCTACCCCCATAGGCTTTTATCGATTGTGATAGTAAAAGTTGCATATTATGCTACTAGCAGTGCCCATTCTTTGCCCAAATTATGTTCGTTTTTCCAAATTATGCCACTTGTTCTTAAAATTATTAATTTTGCAAAATTATAGCGAAACAAGTCCAAAAAACGTATCACGATCGTGTAGCGAAACTTTTTTGGTGTCACAAGCTCCTCTTCTATTGTATTTTGCTTTCTTTGTCTCAAGGCAACGGTGTCTGGCTATGTTTGCTGTATCTGGTCTCTAGTTGCAACCGAATTTATCGGCGACGTGGCTGACGCCATTTGGCAAACTTGCAAATGAGAAGTACTGTGACCAACACCACCTGGCAACTTCCTGTGCTGTCATCTCGATCCAGACTGACAGCCTACGAGGGAGGCTCTTTCTCCGTTACCAAACCGCGAATTGAATAAAAATGGTCTCAGGCTTATGAATATATACCGATTATGCTAGCAGTGCTCCTTTTTAAAAATCAGCGAAAATTATGCTAGTTTCCTCAAATTATGCCAAATATTATGCTAGCACAATCTATAAATGCCTACCCCCCCCCCCCCCCCCGGAAAAAAATTGGCTCCAAATTTGTTATACAGTGATAGAAGAAAACTGTGGGGTAATTTTGATAAAGTTAACCTAACATGCATGTGATATCTCTGTTGGAGAAACAGGACCAAAAAGGCTTTTGGCTCAATAGGATGTTAATAGTTTCTACAAGTGGAAACCAAGATACATGCACTGCGTTCAAAACTTTCAATAGCTTGTTTTGTTTATATGGCAAAAAATATTTTGTGTGGCATGATTTTCATACACGGTTCGTATTAGTGTTTAACATAAATATTAAAGCAACGACAACATATTTTATTTAAGCACGGTAGGTTTTAAAGCTAATATAGCTTATGGAGCCGTGTAAAAATGTTAATAGCAGAATAACCCCCCGCTAATTTTTGACAACTCCCTAAACTAGGCTCCTTATTTTTGATAAGCAAATTCGGGATTTTTGGAAAAACTGCAGTCTTAAAGCAGCACAAATTTTCTTTCTCAGATAAAACATCTTGAAAAAATCGATCAATACTTGACGAATTATTGTGAAAAACACCGTCAAGCATGAAATCAAAGTACGATTATTATTTTTAATTATGGTGAGCACTCAACGCCACCTGTTCAAAGGGCGGCGTCCTCGACCCAGCCCCTCTCTGCAAAACCCGCCTCGTTGTGACCGTCGCTTCTGTTGTATCTTAGGTCCGTATTAGTCTTATCATCATCACCATGACAATAAACATTTCTTTCAGTAAAAATTATCTTGTTTAAATGTAATAGACTATCATTTTCATGCACAAAAATTTGTTTTAACAACGGAGTTGATAATGTAAATTGACCAACGTACAGGCTTCTAAAAGCTGACGTTTCGAGCGCTGGCCCTTCGTCACAGAGAATCGAGGAATTATGGGTTGTGTGTAGTTTTTATAGTAGAGTAGGAGCTACGCTATTGGTGGTAACATGGCAACGTGAAAAACAGTAATACATTAGTTACATGAAAAGCGCTCGTTAATACCGTGTGGATTGAGGGTACCGATTTGGAAGATGAATTTTTGTTCCAGATTTTTGCGGCTTTGCGTCGTACCTAGATGTAGGGGAAAGCCGCAGATAGCCATGTGTTCTTTGGAGTGGTTAGGGAGATTAAAATTAAATGATGAGCGACTGGCTTAGATACATCTTTGTCATTCTTCTACCTGACTCGCCAATGTATAATTTATTACATAACGTACAGGTTATGCAATAAATGACGTTTGCGGAGGTACATGTGAAACGATAGGTGATCTTAAATCGCTTAGGTCCCGATATTTTGCCAGTGTAAAGAGTGAAAGGACAAGTTTTGTATCGTGAGCGCGCGCATTTGAAAGTGCCGGATTGCTCGTTAGTTTTGAGCGCGCTTCTAACTAAAAAGTTGCCTACGTATTTGTCGCGTTTAAATGAAATTAGTGGAGGTTGCGAAAAGATTCTACCAGTCTCGGGGTCACTTTGGATTAATTTAAAGTTATGAAGAAGGATATTTTGACTGCGTAATTATGAGGATGGAAAGTGAGGGTGAATGGAATTCTGTCATTCTTATCCTTTTGCGACGTTTGTAGTGCTCACTGTCGATCAAATTGTTGGGCACGATGATGGCCTGCTTTGACCACAGAGACAGAATAGCCACGTTTTTCGAAAAATGGCACATTTTCGTATTTTAAATATGCAAGTTTAAGGAGGCTCGAAATAGTTTCTCCTTTCTTCGCACAACTAGGTGTATTCTGCTCTTAGATATAGCTAAGGTAATAATACCAACCCGAAATTCGGCCGGAGTATTAAGAACCCATCATAGATTTGTCAAATCACATTTTCTTACAAAATACCGTTACCATGACAACGATACAAGGCATTTCTTTCTTTGAGCCTTAAATTCAGCATATATTGTATTTTGAAAAAAAAAAAAAAAATGGGCTGGTGAAATCTTCCCATACAGCATTACCTGATAATGTTAGAAATAATCACTAAATTATTTGAAAATAAAAAAAAATCTGCGAGCCAGTTTTACAGAAAAATCCTTTTTTTTCACGTACAGATTTAATTTTAAATTTTAAAGAAATATATTTGAAATTAATTTAAGTCAGCGTGCGAAAATAAAGAAAATTTACCGTCCGGAAGCAGAAATATAGACGAGTAAAGTTGCAAAATCAGGAAAAATGAGGGGGTTACAAGATCAGCATTACACATGCGTCACCCGTTTATTCGAGTCCGCTTGCGCGTGAAACTACAAGCCATGAGATGTATGTTTATATTCCACGTATATAAGAATTAGAAGAAAAGTGTGCGAAATTAGCGGTAAGTTTTTTTTTTAAACTCAATTGCTTGTACTCTCACAGTCTGTTTGGCTCAGTAATTTGCCGTTGTCGACAAGAGTCTAGACAACGCTGCTCGCGTCATACAGAATTTTGTTTAAATCTGAAAGACAAACGTTTTAAATTAACCTAAGCTAACATGCAAAAAGTGAAAAAAATCACCTTCCGGAAGCAGAGATATAAACGAGTAAAGTTGCAAAATAGGAACAATGAGAGGGTTACAAGATCAACATTAGGGAGCTTAAGCACGCGCGTTTTTGAGACGCGGACAGCAACCGGAAGAGGACATTTCTCCTGCAAGGACAGTGGTGTCTCTCAGATTTTTATACGAATTATCTCTAATGGAGAAAAGATACTTAGAAATGTAAATGTGGTTGTTTGAAGACAAGTTAAAGGGGAAAACATCTCACTTCCGGTTGCCGTCCGCGTCTCAAAAACGCGCGTGCTTAAGCTCCCTAATTACGCATGCGTCACCCGCTCATTCGAGTCCACGTGCAAGTGGAGCTACAGGCCAACACAAACGGATTTAAGCGACAATTAAACCGTTTGTGTAGAATTTTCGTAGTTTTCGTGAATAGGAGATGTCTATTTATATATTCCATACATATAGGAATTAGGAGAAAGGTGAGCGAAATTAGCAGTATTTGTTTATTTCTGGTGACCCATTTGAATCATGAGCTGAAGCGAGCAGTTTACGAATTGCATATGTGGCTTACTCGCTCGCGGTGAGCTGAAAACCCTTTGGAGCCTCCTAATATCATTGCCATGGTAACGTTATTTTGGAAGAAAATGCAATAAGGGAAATCTATGATGGGTTCTTGATAGCCTCGCCAAATTTCGTCTTGATGTGATTACCCTAACTGTATCTTAAGGACAGAATATGTTTACTTGTTTGAAAAAGGGAGAAACTATTTCGAGCCTCCATAAGACTGTAAAACATTTAAAGAAAGCGAAGAGAACATCCCCAAACAAGGGACGAAGGAAACTTATGAGGTCTAAAAGAAAACGAGCGAACATTAAATATACACAACATAAATTTGGCCGGTGAAGATCTCTAACAATTTGTAAATGTAATCACATTACTTCTAGTGCAATTTGGACGAACAAGACGCGTATCAAGTGATCACGCAAAAATTGCGCCAATCAGGGCCAGCACTGAATTGGTCAGTTGTCTCTGTGGATATCTTTGATCATTGACCAGTTAGAGTGCCTTGCTTGTTACGTCGTTTTGCACTGAATTACCTCTTTTTTGCACTTTGTTACCTGGAAACTGCATTTCTCTTAGGCAATCAGAGTGAAGATATTTTTTCACGTATATGATTATTATTACACTTAAGCCCCGTCCCCAATAGCAATTTATATGTGACAATTTTATGTGGCAAATACATTGGATCCTGCAGATAACACAACAAATGATTGTTGACAATTCTCAGTTAAGTAGGTGAGCAATGCCTTTGGACAGCAGAGATAAAGCAGAAACAAGGCGAGGTTGCTTGCTCGTTCTCCAATGGCGCTCACTAAGAGGCGGGAGTTTGCCATATTTTATGCAATGAGTCGTCTACACGAGTAATTTTTCGTATTTGACAATTTTTATTTGTCACATAAAAGCTAACACGCCAGCTTTTAGGCAAATACTCTGTCACATAAAAGTTGGCTAAATTTCCTTCTCTACACGAGCAAATAAAAATTGTCACGTAAAAATTGCTCATGTACATGTAGACGGGGCTTTACAGGATGTTGGCTGTCTTTGGGTTGTGTCCCAGTGGTAACCGGTGGTTAACCTTCTAGTGACCAAGCCGCCTTAGACTGCAAGTTCTTTTATCAAGAAATGAAAGACTCTATGTCAGGCCATCCAGTATAATAATTACCCGAATTAATGCAATTTAGAAAAAAACTTCTACCAAAGGTCCTTTTAGTTTCGTACCAGTGTTTGAAATTGCGTGGTTGTTTGTTCATTTTTTTAGAATTCTGTTTAAGATTCTTCATGCGTACTTAAGTCTCTTAGCAAGTTGCATGCGAAAGCAAACGAAGCTTAGTGGCCATGAAACTGTCAGACATTTCTGGATATTTCATTGCCGGTATAACATGTTGGTAGTTTGCTGCATTTCTCATTGAAGTTACTTTGTTTAGTAGCTGTTTTTGTTTACAGTTACGGTTTGGCTAACAGTTGAATCAAAGTCAAAAACAAAACACTCCGAAAAGTTTGTCTTGGTAAAACGTCTTTTCCCTTTCTTTAAATTTTTTTTTTCGTGTTAGAAAAATATCGCAAACTTCAGCACTTGCTACTGTAACAAAAAGAACGCAAGAAAATGTAATATCATGTCATATATAATACTAATAATAGCAAAGATGATAATAATAATAATAATAATAATAATAATAATAATAGTAAAAAAATAAAAAATAAAAAAATAAAAATGATAATAATAATAATAATAAAAAAACACAACCTTGAAAGCGCTGACAAAAGGTACGAACACCAACCACCAAGTGTATCAGAAAGTAACACATACAAAATTTTGTCGGATTTTAATATCCATTGTCTGCATTGTGATCACGTGGTTGAACATATAAGACCTGACTTGATTCTAATAGACAAAGTAAAGAGAACGTCACTTATAACTGAAATAGCGATACCAGGTGATAACAGAGTTGGAGAGAAACAACTGGAAAAGATCACAAAATACCAAGATACAAAGAAGGTCATCAGAACGTGGGCCTTAAAAAAAGTCGAAGTTTTACCAGTAGTTGTTGGCGTATTGGGGAATGTATCAAGAAGACTAAAGGGATTTTTGGAAAAGATTGGTATAGTAATATCGGTGGAAAAATTACAAAAAAACTGCCTTACTTGGGATAGCGAGAATAATCAGAAACTTGTTAGATATGAATGAGGCCTAAGCCAGCATATGTACATGTAGGCTCTGTTTAATAATAATAATAATAATAATAATAATAATAATAATAATAATAATAATAATAATAATAATAATAATAATAATAAGGCAGCGATAAACCTGTATGCTAATAGGGACTCGACCATAGAACTGGTACGACAGTTTGAGGAGAAAGCGGTCCGAACTGGGAGGCGATCGTTGATAAAGGATGCGCAGAACTATGCTTCCGAGCTTGACTTGGAGCTGGTACTGAGGCACCCTAACCCAGTAGGCAGAACGAAAGAAGGCGAAGAGATAGAAAAGAAGAAGATTGGAGTGTGGACAAAGAAGGCGCTGGTGAAAGAGCACTAATAGAGAACAGAAGAACAGAAATGGTAAGGGAAACTGACAGCATGTCGATGGCTAGATAAAAAATTAGACCGGGACTGCTTTGCGTGGCTGAACCGGAAAGTGTCTCACACATCTTGGCAGGGTGTAGCGCATTGGCCCAGACAAAGTATCTAGAGCGACACAACCATGCCCTCAACATGCTCTTCTTCGAAGTACTAAGATCCCTGAACCTTACTGAGAAGAGCTCGCCGTGGAATTTGCCCATCAAGCCCAAGCCTGTGTACGAGAATGAACAGGCTGTAGCATACTGGGATGTCCCCCTGTTTGCTGACCAGACCACTGTTTCAGCAAACAGGATAGACGTCATAGCGGTGGATCAGGTGAAGAAGGAGGTGCTGCTGATCGAGATGACGTGCCCGTGGGTGGAAAATCGCAAGAAGAAGAGCGCGGAAAAGACAAGCAAGTATGGTCCCCTTCGGTGAGAACTACAAATGCGTTATCCGGGATATAGTGTCAAGTAATACAACATAGTCATCGACGTCCTGGGTGGGTATTCAAGGGACGTGAGTCAAGCGCTTCGAGATCTTGTGGGAGAGGCAAGTAGTAAAGTGGCTCGCAGGATGCAGACGTCAGTACTCTCCATATCGCCCGCCATGTCAAGATCATTCAGTCTTGAACAACAGTCTGAACATTCAAGATCATGTGTTAGGATTTTCATGCTCATGTTTGACTCTTAACATTAGATTTTAGTATTATTCGCTATGAACACTAGATTTTAGCATTATCTATAGAACACTGACTCTTTTAGCAGTTATATAGTTACATTGTCTTTATTATGAGCATTAGATTTTTAGTATTATACGACATGAACACTATATTTTAGCATTATCTATAGATCTGACACTGAGCTAGCCACGTCTTTACGCCTAGCTTTGTGAATCTTAAGTATCTGGCCTCCAGATGTTTTATAATAATAATAATAATTTTTTTTTGATAATTTTTTTTGAATAATTTATAAATTGGAAAAAGACAATTAAGCATTCCTAAAGAAAAAGCTAATTAAAAAAAAAACTAACTAATAATAGAAATAAAAATAATTTAAAATAATGATCTAAAACATATTGGTCTAGAAACGTATTGTACATAAAAAGTCTTATGAATCAAAGAGAAAAATCAGTTAGGCGAAAGCATAAAACATTCGTTAATAAGTTATTATGTCAGTCCAGCAAGTCCCTTCTCTATCTCTAAGTCATTCTCCTGTATATTTGTCTTTCTTCTCCGTGACCTTGTTTCCCTCAAACAAACTAGGGCAGTCCGCAGGATGGCGAAGGACACTTTCGTTGGAATCCATGCGATTGTTGTTGCATAGTCCTCCTGCTTCTTTGAAGAGATGAGCTCGGCAAGTCTGGAATGGTACCGCTGACTCCTGAGACATACCTCCTGTTGTGGTGAAAACCAAGGGCGTAAAAGTGCCATTCTCGCCTTCTATTATTCTGGATGCATATTTCCGCTTCTTTTCATCTTCGTGCAATTTATATATCTGTTTGGGGCTAAGCTCTTTATACAAGTCCGCATTCGGGTGACATACCCGTATATCAAAAAAGGCGGCCCGTTGTCTCTCCCAGAATCCATGGCAGTGCACATCGAGACGGGCATCTGGTGCTTTGTTTGCTTCCCTGTTGAGCTCC
Organism: Montipora foliosa; assembly: GCF_036669935.1. NCBI lineage: Eukaryota > Metazoa > Cnidaria > Anthozoa > Scleractinia > Acroporidae > Montipora > Montipora foliosa. The sequence goes on along the minus strand of NC_090870.1, from coordinate 23,481,669 downwards.
TCCCCGGAAAGGGGTTGTAAGGTGGGCTCAATTGCTACGTCATAGCAAACTATATCTAGTAGCTCCGCCTCCAGGTTACGTATCTCGTTATGACGTTGTCTGATTAGGCCGCCTCGCTGGCATATTATGGCGTGGTCCACGGTAAAGCTGCAGCCGCATACGCATACAGATGGGCTATCGGGAATGGGCCAGTCATAGCGTAGCCTCAGTGCATCACGAAATTCCCGCTTGCTTAGGTCAAAATTCAAGTCTTTCAGTGGAATTGCAGTAAGCCAACTAACTAGAGGCGCCCTTTTCGCGTGCCAGGTCTACGGCTCTTTGTGTCCTTACTGGGAGAGAGACCTTCAGCTCCTCTAGCTTCCCCTTCAGATCAACATCTTTTTCTTTTCGAACAGCATACATCAGCCTTCGCACCTCTGCATCATCTGGGGTCCCATGGGATTGCGCCATTATATTATCAACAAGTGGAGCGCTCATCCTGATGGATGCTGAATACTCTGACTCCGCACTTTCAGATGGGTTTGTCATTCCCAGGCCTCCCATACGGGCAGGAAGTGCTAGCAGTTTTCGTTCAGTCAGTTATGTTCTGTTAGTGACGGTATGAGGACATCTGAGATAGCACGCTCGAGTGGTTCCAAGAGATCTTCAATATCTGGCAGGGTCCTCATGAAGTAAGTCCACTTATGCCTTAGCCCGAATGTAAAAGCTGCACGCCAAGCTTGCGGTTCAGAGGTTGCAAACTCTGCTAGTAAAGTTACTTCACTGATCCACTCCTTTACTTTGCTGCCGACATGCTCCTCTAGATACGACCTCTGTCCGAGAGCCGCGCCAAGGTGTTTGCGCCCTTCCATGGTGATGTTTATTCCAGTTCTCGCAAAACACATCATTTACTTCTTTCAGATTCTCTGGTTTTAGCTCAAGCCAGCACTTTTTTGCGTTTGGATAGTAGCCTAAAGCTGGACCCGCTGCCAGCAGCTCGTCCCACCACTTTCTGATGTCTGTCAACGCACCCGCTCCAGTGCCATCGTCGGCATACCAGCACTGCTTTGCAGAACTACGAATGCTCGAGAGAGTAATTAGAGGTTGAAGACTGATTGCATATAAGCTCATAGCTAATGGATCCCCTTGTGTAGTGCCTTCCGAAGACAAGAGCTCTTTCTCTTCAGTAACAATAAGTCGCACAGGTGCTCTGTAGGTATTTATTGCATAGGTGGCAATTATTGGACATATAACTCTAACGTTGTGCAGCGCTGCCACTCTATTAAGCGAATTAAAAGCGTTCGAGGCATCTACGATTAACGCGGCGTCTGTTTCATCCAACTCCAAGATATTATGCATCGCATGAATGGCAGCCTCACTGCCGGATTTATGACCTGCGCACACTTGCGTATCACCACATGCGTCAATCACATCTTGTTTTCCCACTCTAGAAACACATTTGCCAATAATCCTTCTGATCACCTCTCCTACACCAATTGGTCGAACCTCACAATTACCTTTATCCTGCGCGATAAGGCGGCTCGCTAAAATAGGCTCAATGATTAGCGGATCCACATATTCTGTGCAAAGTCTCTTCGTTAATATAGCAAGAGAGTCACATAAGTTAGTACTTGATCTCTTGAAAGACTTGCAAGCTAGGATTCTCCTGAATAATAATAATAATAATAATAATAATAATAATAATAATAATAATAATAATAATAATAATAATAATAATAATAATATAACGTCATGTCCATTATATTTACAAGAAAGAGATCCATTTCCACAGTGAAATGTTACATGCTTCGACTCAGGATGCTTGCTTTCCACAAATGAATTTGCTCTATCTGCATTCATGTATTTGATGTGGAGCCAAACGTGGCCTCTGGCAGAGCTCAGACAAATCGACCGACAAGTAAGGAAGATCATCGTCGCGAATGGAGGGCGACACCCAACAAGTTCAAATACAACCCTTTACTTGCCAAGGAGCATTGGTGGAAGAGACTTAAGGTCAGTTGAACAGGAATACAAACTGACTAATATCAAACTATGAGCAGCATTAAAGATATATGTAAACCCCGAACCAACGATAGGAATCGTCCGCATGTTCGACGAGAAGGCAAGTAAGCGAGGACATCAGTCCTTTGCTAAAGATGCTGCCACGTTTGCTAGAGAACTTGATCTTGAATTAAATCTAACGTATCCTCAGTCTACGTGCTCTAAAGTGGGAGCGGATGAAATCTTAAGGAAGTAGGTCAAAGAAGACTTGAAGAAATCGGTGGTTAGCAAGTTAAAGTCAGAAGTAGAAGACCAAAAGTGGGAGGGAAAGTTGCTAGCAAGCAGGTGGAAGGATGAAGACCTAGACAAAAAGTGTTTTGAGTTGATGAACAACTGGAAAACTGCACCGACCGATATGATAACTGGCGTTTAAGACCTGTACGAACAGCTTTTACCCACAAAGCCGTACACAGGGAAGAAGATTAAAACAACTAATCATCAAGATAACACTTGTCGTATGTGTGGCAAGGGCCAAGAGAGTGTCGCGCATGTGTTGGCGGGGTGCAGTGCTATCGCTCAAACTAAATACCTAGAAAGACACAACAACGTCGTTAGAATCCTTTTCTTCGAGATTCTAACCAAATACAAACTACTACCAAGAGAGGAGTATGCGTGGTATAAACGAATCAATCCAAAGCCAGTCTACGAGAAAGAAGAACTCAAAGTTCGAGTTCAAGTTCGAGCAAATCGCATCGACGCGCAAGTCATTGATAAAGTAAAGAAAGAAGTAATCCTGATCGAGGGGGGTGGAAAATCGACAGATGAAGACGGGGGAGAAAATGCGAAAGTATGGTCGACTCAGATGGGAACTCAAACTGCAATTTCCAGGATATAAAGTTTCTCAGCACAACATCATCATAGATGTACTGGGTGGTTATTCAAAAGATGTGAGGAAGTCAATCAAGTGTTTGGTAGGAGACAGGTGTGACATGGTCCTGAAGCAGATGCAGAAGGCAATGCTGTCATGCACTCTGAACATTGCAAGGAACTTTAAAAATTCTTGAACACTGAACAATTTCATAAGAAATTTAGATACACTTAAAGGTCGTATATATTATTAGGGGTTTTTATTTGCATTTTATTATTATTATTATTATTATTATTATTATTATTATTATTATTATTATTAGCTTTTCTTTTGTTTTTTCTTTTTTGAGAAAGAAGATTTAAGATTTTTAGATACGCAGATCAATGGCTAGGATTTTTACATTTGGATACTTAGGATATACTATTATGTAGGATATGTAATATCGATCGATAGAGGATTGTATATTTTTTTAGGGATTAACAGGAGTTGGTTACGCTTTTTGGGCGCCCAAAGTTTGTAATAGGTTTGCAAACAGATGTTTCAATAAACTGCAAATATTACTACTACTACTACTACTACTACTACTACTACTACTACTACTACTACTACTACTACTACTACTACTACTACTACTACTATTACTACTACTACTACTACTACTACTACTACTACTACTACTACTTCTACTACTACTACTACTACTACTACTACTACTACTACTACTACTACTACTACTACTAATAATAATAATAATAATAATAATAATAATAATAATGTAATATCATGCCCTTTATATTTACAAGAAAGAGATCCATTTCAACAGTGAAATGTTACATGCTTCGACTCAAGATACTTGCTTTGCCTTGTTAGCTCTCATCCTCTGTTAACCACGACCTCCTGCAATACTCAAACCTTCCGTTCACATGTTTGTATTCAGAAATTGCACCTTGCCTTTCACTTAAGCAATATGATAGTTATGATAAGACGTTGACTAGGGGTGCTTTCGATTGGGGAATCCGGAACTTCAGATTTCCAATCGAACACAAAATCCGAAAACGGATTTCGCGACAGATTTTGTTAATTGAAATCCATGTTGGAGTTGACCTGCTGCGCTTTAAAGATAGGACAAGAGTTAAAGCTTCTTATTGTTTTAATAGTGAATTAGTTAAACTTTTGTATGTGGGGTTTCTTCTGCCTACACTGAGTGGCCCATTTAAGATCAATTTTTTTTTACTATTTTTTAGTATTTTTAAAGTCATCTAGTAACATTCCACGATCTGACCTGATCATCGATGTTACCGATTACCGAATCAATGATAATATATTTCACCTTAGTGTCCTATCCTGCTAAGCTTTCGTCGACCCCGGGCAGTTGTTGATTATGTGAACTCTTTAGCCTCATACATACATACATACATACATACATACATACATACATACATACATACATACATACATACATACATACATACATACATACATACATACATACATACATACATACATATTTATTAATCCTTTGAGTGAGAGACACTATACAGGATGCAGACTCTATACAGGATGCTAGACCCTATACAGGATGCAATTACGCTGTTATTCAGTGTTCAACATTCCCTGGATGTTGGACGCATGTACCTATAATCGTATCAATACAGCTACGCAACGAAGATGTTGGTTCATCGTCCAATATTTTTACTAAAACGGTTAAACAACCGGCCATGCATGTTCAAACTGGAGGTTGCCTAACCGATGAAATTTCTTTTGCAAAGGACTTTGATAAAAGTTAAAGAAAACTACTCGATCATTTCTTAATGATGACTTTTTAATTCTATTGCAGCGAGAAGAGGAAGTAGAGAGGTATTAGTTACTGTGACTTTCCTTTTGTTTTATTTTCACTGGTAAAACTGAATGCCTCCATAGAGAATTCTGAACAAACTAATTTGGAATGCCCATTACCCTCTCTCTCTCTCTCTGAGGGAAACATAACACTTCTCCCAGCGATGCTAGTTTGATAGTGACCAGTATTCACTGGTCATTCAGTTGTGAAAATATTACCCCCGAAAATAGGGTGACGTCAGTGCTACAACAAACACGATACATATTTAACTCGCACGGAATATTATGTGCATAAAAGTTAGGACAATTTATTCAGTAGTGTTACAACAAAATCGTGGATATAATACATATTGTAGAATAGAAAAGAATCACAATAATTTACAATTCCTATGTAACAATAAAAGGGGATAAAGTATAAAGGACAAGAAAGATTAATAAGTTATACTATATATTTCTTAGTTTGCGACACCTAAACTAATCGAGTAGGTGCCCCAAATTAACTATAATATAAGCAAAAGGAATAAAGAGTAACAACAACAATTTTCGTTCAAAAAATATTACTTTTTCTGCTAACTAAATGTACTAACTTTAAATTTAAAAGAATTATATTGAAGACATTAGCATAAATTACTTAAGAATCAATAACATTACACTATCGTAACCGTCAATGATGGATTTTTTTATATTTTGACGAAATGTAGAAAAGGGAGTGATTTTAGTTCCCTCTCAAGAACAGATGAAGATCACTGGTGGATTATGAAACGAGAATCGACCAAATTAGACCTATTAAAGATAATACAATCACTGGACCGATATTTTTTATGATTTCCATAACGATTATTTGCTCATTTCAGAACTATTGTGACTTTGACCGCGAAACTTGATCAAGAGATGCGCGTGGTAAGAGATTTTCCACCAGTAGTACCTTCGAAAAAAGTCCCGAGTGCAATACTATCTATTGATTCTTTGTTCTCTTTTTACATTCTCAGAGGGACGAGATTAAGGCTTCCGTTGATCAACTGAACACCACGTTAATGGTCAGTTTCCAGCCTCAAAAATTCTTGTATCGATTGCAAAATTTATCGCCCCTTCCAAGACTCCCTCTCGATGTCACAATACCGGCTAAGTCCTGTGGGCCTGTTGAACAAAGGGCATTCCTTCCTTATACTCTTTGGGCATCAACAGACCCATGATATCAACCAATGTCCAAACAAAAGATTTTGCACGTCTAGCCTCTCATTCAGTGTAAGGCTGGACGGGCAAAGACAATGCAGAAACAAAGCCTTTATTCCCCACGGACTCCAAAATGGCCGCCGAGTGATAAAAGTGAATTTTCATCGGACGACGTCAGACGAAGGGCCCTGCTGGTGTATACTATTCCTGATTTTCGGAGTCAGGAAAAGTTCTTAATGCACGTGTCACGTGTTACTGCGCTGTTCTGTTGGACAAACGATCACGAACGATCAATTTTAAACTTGATTCAAGTCCATTTTATCGAAAAGGCACTTAATTTACACCCTAACGTCATTCTGTAAGGTAAAGCTAAAGAATTCATCAGGCAGGCAACAGGGTGGGGGACAATGCTCCTGAAACCGTTGTGCGCCCAAGCCAGCTCAATGGCTTGTAGTTTGTGAGAGACTTAAACTTTATTGCCTGTGACCTTAGACAACAGGTTGACTGAATTTTAAGGTACCTTCTTCTTTCTATGATTGCCATTTAAAAGATGATTCTATTCTGTTATGCTACTAGGTTGTTAACAACGACAAACTGAAACTTGAAATGTAAGTACGGGCATTGAAGGTTTCCTGACAAGCGAGCGTTTCATACTATGGACAACTGGCAAGAATTAATAGCTAATAAACCGGCCGGTTTCTAAATAACTTGAAAAAGTGTAAGAATTTCACAATGGATAATTATGTGGCTAGCCTTACTTACGTATGTTTCATCCCTGCCAAGGGACTCATCAGAGACCTTTCGGCTTACTCGTCAGGCTGACAGAACATCAAACATTGCGTTTGAAGTCCTGCTAGCATGAAAATGATGGTGGTAATCTGGCCTTATATCACATAAGGATTCCCAATTGCGTAATCTGCCGATTAACAACTTTGAAAAAGTGTAAGAATTTCACAATGGATCTATCCATACGTACATACGTACATACGTATGTAAGGCTAGCCACATAATTATCTATTATGAAATTCTTACACTTTTTAAAGTTGTTAATTGGCAGATAACGCAATTGCGAATCCTTATGTGATATAAGGCGAGATTGCCACCATCATTTTGATGCTAGCGGGACTTCAAACTCTCGATGTTTGACGAGTTAGCCGAAAGGACTCTGATGAGTCCCTTGGCAGGGATGAAACATACGTATATACGGTTTTTAAATACGTTTAAGATCTCACCGCAAAAGGGAAAATACGACAAATTTTTGCACATTTCATTTTTATCCTGGGTCACATTCGGCCATTTTATTTTGGTTTGTAGGCAGATAAAAGAAGTCAAGAAGGAACAGTTGTCGAAGGACGAGGAGGTAGGTATAACAAAAGCTTTGTTACAACCACAACAACAACTATTTATTTGCACTGCACAATTTACAGAGTGACAATTAACATAAAACAATAAAATAAAATTCATAGTCAGTAGCTGGCCATGCAAAATAACTTAATTAAAAGCTAAACTATTTGGGAGACCATTATCTACATGTATTGATTACGCAATTTGCATTCGGTCAGTAATCTTTTTCTTAATAGATATATTAATTATAGAAACTAGACCGAAGAGGTAAAAACAATGGGAGGCTCTTGCACAGTACACTCATTATTTATGTCCCCTCAACCTCTTCCAATTCTCTTGTCTTCCTCTTCCGAATTTGCTCAAATTGCCAACTGTCAAGACAAACGATCGCTTTTTTCTTTTTACCTTTTTGTGGTTTGCTTAAGCTGCTATATCTTCTTTTAAATTTTGGGGCTCCTTATTTCCTTTTTTATATGCTATTTGATTTTCAACACCGCCACTTGCTCTTTGCTCAGCTCGAGACCTGAGTTAAAACGCGGCGTTTTTATCAGTCCTGTGAAGTGAAAACAATGAAGAAGATTATTAATATGATCATTATCATGTAAACGTAACGCTTTAACTCTAGCGGATGTTACTACCGACACAGTACACCACAGGAGGGTCATTCCTTCTCCTTCAACTTTCCAACACCTTCCTCAGAATCTTTGCTGTTCCTAAAAAGGCTGTTTTCTGCGACAATCCTGTCCTAATTATAATCCCTAGCTTCTCAAGCCATGCAAATGGGAAATTAAAATGGAAAATGGAAGTGCTTTGTTTATAGTGGAAGTGCACTTAGTTATCAAGCGAGGTCACAGGCAACCCCCCCCTCCCCGCCCCCTTTAATAATCCGAAAGAAATTCAAACTTAACAGAAACATGATTGAGAACCCTAACTGGCAGAAGGAAACCAGTTGGCTGTTTACAAAGCATGGTAGAGTTAAATCCGGGACAATCGGAGACAAATCCAAACAGCAATAAAAGCAAGGTGACACACGCTAACACCAACCCGGTGTGGCCAACACAGCACGCATGCGCACAACCATTTCACAACCAATTCACCCGGTCAATTAGCAGCCATGGACAGCTGTTTCGGCCTTTTGAAGAAACAAATCCAAACCAGAGGCTAAAACAGGGCGGTTTGCACCCGGAACAGCCGCTTGCAAAACCAACGCCATAACCACTGGACCACGCCGCCTCCCTTTTACTTAGTTCTCCGAGTGCACTAACAACTATGGGTAACAGTTCTAGATATCCTCCCCCACCCTAGATTTTCATATTTCTCTCTTCAGATCCTGGTATTTCTCTTTTTGTCACCTTCCTTTTCATACACTCTGTGATCTCAATTTCAAGCTCCTTGGACCAGCCTCCAAGTACATCCATGATGACATTCAATTTTTATGATCTTGTATCCTTGGTGTTGTCTTGACAGCTCCAGTCGTAGAGGTCCATACTTCTCTGTCTTTTCTGTTTCTTTCTTGTTGTGGTTATCTAACCACGGACAACTCGTCTCAACCATGTGAGTATGTATTCTTTCTTGCTCTTGTGATCAATAAAGCGCACATCCACGCGATTAGAACGTACAAAAGTGTGATCAGCATATACTGGTACGTCCCAAAATGCTTCTACGTCAGATGACTTGGAGAGTGGTCTAGGCCTCACTTGAGAGAACCATGGAGGAACATTTTGAGATCTCTACGCATCTAAAAGAAAAGCACCTTCAGTGCCATATTTTGTCTTTCTAAGTGTTTTGACTGTGCGAGGGATGGACAACCAGCAAGTATATGGGCCACACATACTACATGTGATGTTGTTCTTATTTATAGTTCCACTCTTAAAAAGCCGAGTAGACTTTAGTTGGAGTGAGCTGTTCATACAACTCCATAATACCTGCAATGCAGTGGGTAGGAGTACACGTCCACTTACTCAGCCATGCAAAACAGCCTTCATGACTCAATTGATCATCCTGCCATCTTGATCTCGAGCTCAGTAGTTTTCCTTGCCAAACTTCATCTTCGATCTTCTCGACAAGCTTTTCATTTACAGCCTTCTTGAGATGTTCTTAATCTGCTGTCCCTTGATCTTCACCTCTGGTGCTTCCAATGGGCTGCTCGATGGTTCGGGGTTATTCAACTTCAGAGTTATCCCTAGTTCCTCAGCAAACTTGTTTGCGTCTTTAATGAGTGAGGAGAATCCCTTTTCTGTCGATCTTTCCTCAAATTGTTGGACAGTTCTCATCATGGGGTCTGAATTGTCATGTAACTTGACAGCCGCTTTTATCTTGATCAACTTATACTCTTGTTCAATAGACCGTAAACCTCGTCCACCTTTCTCTAAGGGAAGATATAAAACTGCCGTGGAGCTTAGTGGATGTTTTCCTCCGTTTTCACTGATGATCTTTCTTATCTGTCTATCTATGTTCCGTAGTTCTTCTAGTGACCAGTGCTGTGTCCACATAGGGTATGTGAGCACGGGTAAAGCAAACTGGTTGGTTGCGATAACTCGATTACAATTCGACAGAGGGCTTGTCCAAATTACTGACAATCTTTTCAAGTGCACCTTCGTTGCCTCTGTAAGTGCTTGATACTCGTCTTGCATCACTGACTCTCTAATTCCTAGGAACTAATTCCTAGGTTCTTCACCACTGTTGTTTCGTCAAGCCTGAGATCTTTAAACATTTTGAACTTGTTTACCTCTTCTAACATGGATGAAGTTGCATTTCTTTGAATTCCAGTGGAGACCCATGTCTTGCATAGCATTACAGGTTGATCGTAAAACCCTGTTTAATTTACATTCAGAGGCAGCAAAGACTTTCAGGTCAT
>NC_090870.1:23461611-23466611 GCF_036669935.1 Montipora foliosa | reverse complement strand
TGACCTTCGCGGGCTTAATGGACTCGTAACAAATATTTTCAGGACGTGACATGTCATGCTTTTAAAGGCCATAAGGTCACTAAGGATGTAAAATCGTAAATGGTTTTAACCCAGGAGTGATATCATAATTAAGTAAAGTACGATCGTCCGGGTGAGTGTAGTCCTGAGAAGGACTGTTTGAGATGACATTGACTGACGTTTTGACAACCTGAGCGGAAGTCATCTTCAGAGTCAAGTGATTAATGTAACGTCAGTAGATACTATTATAACTTCGGTCGTATACGTCATTTGGTCAACTTATTCTTGATGTCATTGCACAACTGTCAGTTGAGCCTAGATGTAATTGGCTGGGAAGACTAAACAGTGATTGGTGCTTTTCGATCCGTCTATACGTCTAAGATTCTGTACGTGTACCGTGGAATACGTTGTTCGGTACTGTGATAGAGTAAATCAGTGTGTTGTTTGTCTGTCGATGTAGTCGATGGGTCGTTTGTAGGGTGCGGGAAGTTGTTGGCATCGGTTTATTGGTGTCTGTTAGGGCCGATTTACACGATACGATTTTGTCGCATGCGACAAGCTCACGACAGGCCTAAGACAAGACTTACGATTGTCGCAGCGTTTTAAAACATGTTTTAAAATGCTACGACATTTTTTCTGATGTACACAACAATCGTAAATCATGTCGTGGGCCTGTCGTAAGCCGTTGTCGCATGCGACAAAATCGTACCGTGTAAATCGGCCCTTATACGTTAGTAAACCAATTTTCCACTACGATCCGTTGGTAGTAGCTAGTGCTGTAGGTAATACATGCAGCAGAGTACCAGTCGATTCTGTGGTTTGTCTCTAGATGGTCTTCAGCAATGTTATTGTTGATGTCACCGTTACTCGTTGCTCGTCTGTGTTCAGTCAGTCCAGTGCTCAAATTTCCGCCGGTCTTACGGATATAAGTGGCCTGGCAGTTGCAGCATTTGATTTTATAAACTGCTCCTTGTCTGTCCTAAGGTTGGTCTTTGTCTTTGACGTTAGTCAGTAGTTTTCGTAAGGTAGTGATGGGTCTGTGAACAACACAGATGTTGTAAGGCTGCAGGATCTTAGCGATAATCTCAGAAGTTCCTTTGATGTAAGGTAACTGAAGGTGGCTTGGGGAGCGGAGTAATTTGCGAAAGCCAAATTGTGAACCGTCCTGCGTTACGCTTGCACGTATTTTCCCGCATAAGTGAACAGTTGTAAAGTTTGCTAAAAACTAGGAAGTGTATGATTATCAAGAAAGTATGTTTGTCAAAAACGTGCCTAGCACGAGTTACTTGACTGATGCCAAACATGCAAGGAGTGCGATTAATTACATCATAAGTCAAACTCAGGATCCAAATCTTTGGGGATAATTATGTCTGCTTCCAAAAACTATCAGTTTTGTTTTGCTAAGGTTCAGTGATAGATGGTTATTGAACACAATTCACTTATTAGTCAGTCGTCATCTTTTTGAACCAGCAACAGCACACGGTGCATGTGTCTCTCAGTTGGACAGAAATAATGAGCTTTGCGTCGTTTACTTAACTCCGAGAACTTCAATTCTGTGGCTCCGAAGGGAAGGTCGTTCGTTTAAAACTAAAGGGCAGGAGGCCTTAAATACTCCGTCCCTGAGGAACACCACTGTCCACAGATAGGGGCTCAAACAGTGAAGGGTAGACTCGTAACACTTGTCGCCTGTCGCTGAGGTAACTATGAAAGCATTCAAGAGTAGAACAGGAAGAATCAATCATTTTCAGGATAAGCATCTCATGGATAACACCATCGAACCCTTTGCTCTTATCTAAAAGTACGAAATATGCAGCAAACATCTTTTTATCGATGGCATTGAAAATTGTGTCAGTTAACAAACATAAGAAAGAAAGAAAAAAAGAAAAAGCAAGTATTTGTGTCAGTTATGCGCCGATCAAATCGAAACTTCAACATCCCCGCCCCCGGGCAAACCCCGAGCATTTGACTATCTTCTGTGCCCGGGAAGTGGGGAATTTGACCTTTGCCTGCGTGGGGTGGGGAAAATGGAACCGGAGTGTCAGGTTTCAAATATTTCTTTTTCGGGCGCCGAAGTCGCTAACAGCTTTAAAACACGTGTTTGGACGAGATGAAAGATAGAATTTGTGAGCGATTGGCTTACGAAAAAGATCTTCAAAAGCCTTTATTAAAGACGACAGCAGCCGACGACTATTGTTCTTTAGTAGTGTATGGGAGACAAATCCGAGGATAGGGTGGGGTATTTGAACACCATTTTGGCCCGAGGGGGCGGGAATTTGAACGATCCAATCTTCAAAAGATCAAATGCCCGGGCTTTGCCGGGGGGGGGGGGGGGGTGTTGAAGTTTCGAGTTGATCGGTGCATTAATTCAATGAGCGCAGTTTCAGTGGAGTGCCATTTATTACACAATTTTTTTTTGCAAGGGCCTTGGTGAACGAAGTAGAAGTGCTGGATCTTGGGAGATTTAACCAGAAAATAATTCATAGCTGGCTGTAAGGCTGTCAGGATAAATATACTTTTCTTTTTCCAATATTTCGTCAGTCACGGCCTGACAAGATGTCATATGATAGCAAATATATAAGATCCTTAGTGATCATGCCCAACCTATTCGCAAGCCTTAGACAGAACATGCAGGCAACAATGAATAGGCCTCTTGTCGTTTTCTAGTTCCTGGCCGCCTTCTTAGGGAATAGGTGTTACACAATCTGTTTTTCTTTCTGAGGTGTACGTTCGTGTTACCAGTGAGAAATCAGGTTATCAATAAATGTGATTATAGCAAGGATTGACGCAAGGCAGTCCTTTATGACGCAAAGTAGGATTTTATCATTCCCAGGAACTGCACTTGAAGTCATTGAAGTTATTATATACTCAATCTGTTTACTTTCTGTGGTGTTAATGTGAACTGCTTAGACAAAGGATATCGTCTCGACACAAAATAATTTCGTTTTACGATGCATTGCAATCATTAACCGGGGATTTTATTTTCTTTACAGTGCCCTGGCCAACGAAACAAAAATCCGATTAAATTCGTCTGCAACAGAAGAAATTTTCAACCTTGATAATTAGTGTTCGTTGGGGTGCAGATTTGGGGATAAATTTCCCAATTGTCTTACAGACATTACTGGTGTTGTGTGGATTTCTCCGGATCTGATCGGCAAAATTATTCTTCGGGAGTTTTCAATGGATTTCCTTTTGATAGGCATTCCAAGCCTTTCAATTTCTGGCTTTATAATTCTTTTTGCATTATTTGTCTGTGGTCTTCATCAGCAAGCTGAAAGTAACCCTTGCACATGGATTTTGGTTTAGTTTGAAATGCATTGGTATCATAATGACAGATTCCATCGCAAGAGATCTTTGTAATTACCGAAGCTATTCACATACACGCCTAGATTAAGTTAAAGCCTTTCTGCTTGAATACTCAAAATCTGAGCGTGTGAATTTGAAAATTAAATCGGAGCACGTGAATCAAACGGCTCAAGGGGCTTTCATTGTGGATTTGCAGATAACTAAACGGTATGTTATATTAACTGTGTCTCGCCTGCTTTTCTTTTCGTAAGATTAACGCCTTGGACAAGGATCAGTTTGACCTTCAAGTAAGTCTAATCCCGAATAAAATCTTGATTACACCCTCTTGTTTACAGTGCTATTGTTTGACTACATAGCAATATTTTACGAAAAAACTCTTACAAAAGAAGATTTTTCTTAAAACAAATTGAACATAAGTTGGGTTTAAACTCAACTATGAAGTACCACAGTGGCGTAGGCCATAAGTTGTGAGTCCCTCACTCTTTCCCGGCAAGAAAAACATGAATCAATATGGAAAAAAAAAAACGTATGCAATTCTTTTTACAGGATTTGTGTGCAGGAATGGAAAGGTGGGGATTATTTTGCAATACACACTATTTTAAAATAAAAGCTGTTGTTTGCTTTATTTCTCAATTGGTTTATTGATAAAAACGTCAACTAAAAGACTGCGTTTAAAAATGAATACGTTCTTTTTGTTTGTAGGGAAGTAGACGAGTTTTTCAGAGAAGTGAAAGAGGTTAATAAGGCAAGTGCCGGCGTCTATTTCTATGGAGACCAATCCCTTATACAGCCAATCCGCTTTTCTGTATTCTTTTCTGGTTAAGTCGACAGTGTTTGCCGACTGTCTGAGCCCCTAAAGCGGAGAACATTTTAATTTGCAAGTTTTCGAAACTTAATTAATGTGGTGTATTTTACTGTAATTTGGAAATTTTCTCCACAGAAAATGATGGAGGAAAGTGTTGAATCGCAAAGGTTAGAATTGATTTTGGGCGTAGGGTTTGTTCTCAACCTTTGAATTACGATGTTGATTCTTCTTTCACTATGTCCACCAGTTTTTAAGACAAACCATTTAATTAATTTCCCAAAAATTAAATTTATGGTTTTTCCTATACCAGAGAAAAAGAGAAGACAAAATCTGAGTATGCCGCTTGGAAAAAAAAGGTAAATAAATGATAGGTTGTTCGTTTTGGTTTCTGAAAACTAAAAAAAAATCAGGCAAAAGATACGAAAAACCGGGAGGATTTTAGACGAAAGCTCTACGGAAACATTGATTCACGCTTTTGTATCTTCTAAGTTGGATTTATGATTGCAATGTCTGCCAAACTACCTGATAAATCGGATACAACTAGTTTACAATATTGCTGCTCGCATTGTCTCAGTACACTTAAATATGAACATTTTACACAGTTATTATGAGTCTACCTGTATTGAATCGCATTCATGATTTAATCTATTAATTTCAATCACAGTCACGTCCTACGACCTTGTTCACAAGCCAGAACTGCTGTTTACCGCAGGATCAAGAACTGTGACTTTAAGGGGACAGGGCCTCACTTTTCTTTTGCTGGTCCTAAACTGTCAATAAGGAAGGCACCGGATGTTAAAAAACAATATCTGAAATCTTACCTTTAAAAACAAGCGTTCCTTTAATTTGTAGATTATATATCTGATCTTACGTA
>NC_090870.1:23416611-23456611 GCF_036669935.1 Montipora foliosa | reverse complement strand
TTTATCTTTATTCATTGTGAAGTGTATCTTTTTGCCCTGTTTTCATCACTTTTTGATTGACAAAATATAAAATTTGCACCTTGGAGTGCAGGAAAATGCATTTACGAGGGTCTAATTTTTAGAATTTTCAGGGGGAGCATGCCCCCAGACCCCCCCCCCCCCCGTCCCCCCATGTATTTACATGTTACGGGTGAAATCTTAAAGTGTTACACCTGCTTCAAAACTTAATGACTGCCCTGATTTAGAAGGTGATTTTTACAACAAGGCCAAACATTTCTTGAAAGAAAAAACAGAGAAGCAATTCCGTCTTTCAGGAGACAAGGATCGATCTAAGCCGAAACAATTAACAAAATGGAACAAGAGATGATAACTCGAAGGAAATGGGTTTAAAGCAACGGCAAACTCTTCACAGGAAACAACAAGAAAGTAGTTCCAAAGCGGGAACTCTTTCAAGTCTTGTCCCAAGTACACAGTCGAATTTCTCACAGAGGACAGCAAATTACGGAAAAGTTGCTTCAGCAAATTATGCAGAAATCAGCCAGAAAGTTGTCAAGAAATCCATTCCATGCACAGAAAATGCCCAACAACCAATAGCAGTTCCAATCTTCCTCTCTTTGATAGAGATCGACTTGATGATAAAATGTCACCCTCGTACCCAAACATGATGCTTTTAGGAAAAATAACTGAGATGAAAAACCATTATGCTCGAGTAGTGACCAAGTTTGGAGAAGTCCAATGACTTCTTTCTCCTACAACGTACATTAAACCTGTGCAGTGCTACTAATCTTACTTTCGATTATTTCAAAGAAATTTCCTTTACATTCAGCTTGTAAACAGGCCATTTTGCAAAATAAGTAATTTTCTTCCAAAATAAATTGTAGTTTATTAATATTGTAACAGTACAAATAATCCCATTGTTACGTTCAATGGAAATAGAGGGTATTACATGGCCGCTCGGAGATACGAAATTTCTCTTCGAGTGTTGAAAAATATTTCACGAGTGAGCGTAGCGAACGAGGGAAATATTTTTCAACACGAGAACACCAATGAAATACTAAATCATTTCATGAAAGGTATCGAAAGGGGCGATTTTCATATGTAACCATAGCAACAGTGATCTTTTCACGTGTGAAGATAGCACGTTTTCGCGCGAAAGCTAACTTGGTATTTCATTGGTGATTATATAATAAATGTAGTTACTTTCCATTTGTATGCTGCTCTACTTAATTGAAAATCTGAGAGAAAAATATTTATGAAATATTTATATAAGTTATATTGCCAAAGGAATGATTAAAGAATATCACTGTTTTTTCATTATGAAAAGTAGACCTACTTGTCAAAGTCACAAAAGGGTTGGAAACGTCAGCTTTCAAATTTCTTTACAGTGGTCAATTTACCATATCAACTAAGTTGAATTAACCCTAATCTTCATTTCACTTCCCCATTGACACAGCACCACGGCTTTCTTACAAACTAAACCCCTTTATCCTACATGCAGTTTTGCCTGTGAAAGAATGCTTTACTTCCACCAACCGTGGGCCAATATTCTTAACCCAAAAACCAAGACCACGGTTGTTTTAGACTAAATACTGCAAACTAGTGATTACTCCAATCACTACAATGCGCGCCAATCCCTTACCAGGAATGCAGTGTCTGACACTTGCAGACGGCAAACCAACCCTAACTCGCAGTAAAAGCTAAACGTTCTAAAATGATTGCTTAGCCTCAAATACTGCTTCTCAGCGCTATTTGAAATGGGTGCTTTATAGACTTAATCACTGTTTATCAGCGCTATTTGTAGGCAGTCTGCAGTTGTCATACACCTCGTGAAATGCTAACCTTTCCAAATAAGTGCGTAACCTAACTGAGAGCTTAACCCTATAAATTTAAAAATTACTAAAATGCTGGCAGTGTGCCTAGCCTTACATGAAGGTTGACCATTCAAAATAAGTGCTTAACCCTCATTACTAAGCTGAGCATTGAACCCTAAACACTAAAAATTGTTGTTCACATGCAATAAATATTTATTATTGTCTTTGATAGCATCAGAAACACCAAACATCATAATAATCTTAAACTAATTTATCCAGTTTATTTTATATAAACTCCATAAATTAATTACAGAAAGATATCCAAATATGTTAAAATGGGCAGTGTTCTAAAAAAAATTAAAGCAGCCTGTACGGACTGGGAACTAACGAAATTGATTGACATAAAAGGACAAGAAATATGCTAATAATGGCGATAAAGTTTCTCACTGCCAACGTTTTCATTTAAGGCTGGCTTTAGATCACGGATAAACAGAGACTAATTTACAATGCATGTCTGATCGACCAGTTGCTAATATTTCAAAATGTTCCCACTTAATTCTATGGTTGGTTAAGAAAACATGATCAGTTGCAGATTCTTGACAATTTGAGTTAGGGCTTTAAAATGTTCTGTTTTTCTGTCACCTAATCGGCGTTTCGTTGTCCCTAAATAGAAATCATTGCAATCCCAGCAGTTTGCTCTGTACACTACTTTTAACCTGAAGGAAGGAGCTGGTTTATCTTTGTAAGGGAAAAAAGACTTGTTTTGAATTTGTTTATACAAGACCTCAGCTGTTTTGTGAGGTGTTTGCTGTGATGACCTAAGAAAGGTTAAGGTAAAGGGTAAAGGTACACGTTATTTAACGTCGGAAGTTCCTTTACTCTCTAGAGAGTACTCTCCCAGGAAGCCGACGGTGCGCTCATTTTACCCCCCTCTTTCCATCAGTGCTCCGTTTTAAGGGTATTTAAAGCTACTTAGGCTACACTGAAAGGAAAGAAGTCGAAACAAGGATGTCAGATCCGGGGATCGAACTCAGGACCTTATGCACCAAGGCCGCGCACTAACCGACTGTGCAACTCTTGCTCCTAGGTAGAACGGTAGAAAGGTAGAACGATAAGAACTTCTTTTTCCTTAACCGTTTGTACAGGATCTTTTGGCTTATTTTGATGTTTCTCAACATGGAGGAGTGGACGTACGGACGGCGGTCGATGACGTCATGGCTATAAACCAAAATTTACCATATTTTCTAAACTATGGTGCTCCACGCGAAAAGAAATGGGCCACTTAAGTTAAATTTTGTTTTAAAAAGGACTTAAATATAATTTTTTATGAAGATCTTCTTAAAGGCTAATGATGGCCTTCTGATTTGCCCTAAAATCAAATCAAATCAAATCATTTTATAGCATGTTTTTCCCAGCACTGACACTGACAGTTCTCCGTTTATGACATAAGCGAGAAGATTGTTTTATTCTGATTACAGTAAGTGTACCCGTGTGACAGTGACACCATCCACTGAATCTGCAGAAACCTGTGATTGGATAGTCTTAAAGTGGTAACACTTATCGGAACCTAACCTGAAACAGAGCCAGTGGAATTACGCTAGATTTTTGAGTGCATAAAGTTGAAATCAGAGCAAATCGAGAGAGAAAGAGAGGAAGAAAAAGGCGCTAAAAGCCGTTATAGTCAGATAGTGGCGCTGAACACTTTGCAAAAGAAAAAGCGAATACAGTGGAGACGGAATTATTATGATGTGGAATGAAATGGCAACAGGGGGCAGGTGGGGCGTACCCAGCCTTCTAAAATTGTCCGAAATCAGCCACTGAAGGTGATTCATCACACAGCCGTTCAGGCGTTCAGAGGGCATACGCGTGTCACATTTTTAAGAAATCGTTCTGTACAAAGGGGTGCGTACTGATGTGGCGCGCATTCGCATTTTACCTTGACCTTGCAAAGGTCAGTCAACAGTCACTGTTTACTTAAACCTTTTCAACATTTTAGTGCAACAGATGAAACTCGAAAGTCAGTTAGTATTTGTTTCAGCTACATACAAGCCTGGGCTAACGATTTACTGAGTGTCTGGAAGAAGACACGTGTGCTTCTTGACCTCGACCTTGGCAAGTTCGTGACTGATTCCGGGCCAAACGCACAGCAAATGTTCTCCAAAAGTTGTTCCAGACAGATAACACCTCTCCAGTGACCACTTTTTCGTCAAAAGCTTTCTGCAATTAATTATGTAACCTCTACGTACTGGTTTTATCCAATTATTATTTTTAAAAATTGGATTTCGCAAAAAAGGGATTTGGTTGATTTGGGAGGTAGCAAATGTGTAGGCGGTACCTGCGGGTACAGGACTGCGTGGGTTTTAACGAGGAAGGTTAAAATTCCTTTAGCCTGTAATAACCGAGGAATTGTAGCCTAAAATTTTTGGCATGTTTGAAATATATTGCATTTCCCAGCGGTAAAACAGAGATTTTAAGATAAACATTGTCCACTCTTCGTTCGTCAAATTACGAACAATGTCGAATCATAAGGGCAGCTGGCTTACGAAATAAGCAGATCTCGCCAAATACCTTACCCGTCTAGAACCCAGTTAAACCAACTTGTAGAACCTTTCTTTACGTTCTGTCCGGGTTATTTAAAGATCCAATTACTAAATTTTCCTTATGCCATCACGAATGTTGCGCTTTTAAACTGATCTTTATTCGACGAAACTAAATTTCGCGATATACGTATTGCTACACACGTTACGTTAATTATCCCGTAGAATCGCTTGTCATCAAGACTAGCTGTGAAAGCTCTTGGAAAATTAGTCTTCCAGAGAATCCAAGAACCACCGTTTCCTTTTAATCTTTTGCAGCAGTTTAACTGATGTTTCTTTCGTATATGAACGTGATTGTCACATACATTCCAAAACTTCCTTCTCTTATAAACGACAATAGGCAGGGAAGTTTCTAAAAATAGACAAGAATCGTGATTTTTTTATTATCTTATTATTATTATTATTATCTAAAAATAACTTTGTTGTAGATAACGCTATCTCAGGGATGATTTCCGGAGCAAAAGACAGTAAAGACGGAAACAACGAAAGAAAGGAAATAGCTCGGGCTTTTCCTCACGTGCGTGTGGCAAAATTTTGATGAGAAATTCGCTTTATGACGCCATGAGAAAAAAACACAATATGTTGTTCATCCTCCGTTTACTGATTGAACTAAAACCGAAATGTGGGGATAATCAAATACAAACGCTTGGCAGGCGTCAGTGGCCAGGCCGATTCATAATCGATAAAGAATCAATTACATAGACACATTGCGCAATGCTAGTCACGCATTTTTACAAAGTCACATATTCCCCTCTTTCACAAGTACTTGATAGTTCCTGAAAATTTGTCATTTGCTTCAGGCCAAAGTAAGCTCTAGTTTATCAGTTTTTGTCGCATTTGAAAAAAGAAGCTGTCTTTTTTCGTTAACAAAGTAAGGACATGATTTTCAAGCAGACAACTGTGTCCAAAGATATGAGATATGTACAAAGATATTGGCGTTATAAATGTTGCATAATCCATTAAAACCAGTCTAGCGTGACCTCGTGGCACGAAGGAGTGAGTGCGTGACCGGAAGTAGACTGTTCGCGTGACTTTCTGCAAAGACAAAAAGCTGTTCATGCAGGCATAAAGTGGAAATGCTTTTCAATTGAAGCCGTTTTATTGCAATTACTTTGAAACTAACGATAAAAAATACCTATTCTCTTCGTTCTTTTTGGAGTAGACTAAACACAGACGTGATAATCATTGGCGACGAAATTGATGTCTGTATTGTCTCTACGTGTGTAAGTTGTTGACAAGCGATTTCGTGGCTTTCACCCGCGTCATGTACGGAATCAAATGGCGAGACCCTGTAATTTGCATTAATCAGCTTACGCAGGTCCGCCGCTTGCCTATAAACACGAAGTTCATGCACGTTTGTCGGGCCACCAGTCGGCCTTGGCAAACCACAAGAGTCCCCCAAAAAAACGTACTTCCGATTACATCACGCTGTCATGGAATAGAGAATTTAACCTAAATAATTAGTTTACCGAAGAAGAACTGACTTCTGTGTCGATATTTACAAATAATCCTTAATTTAAATTTATAACGAAAAGAACAAAGCAAGATCCATAATGGCTTGTTCAGTCCCTATAAAATCAGATATGAGTTCACTGATTGCAAACATGTTGTTCTTGTTTAATAGAATAGTGGAGCTGTATTAGGACAGTGATCAATACAAATTCGGCATCACTAATTTTGAAGACCTTGACCCCATCAATAGGACGAGCCAAGCTAAGTTATCGTAAATCATCAAATGTTTTGCATATAGCCATTCTGTCTCTAAATTCTTGTCAGCTCAATACGTATCCAGGTGAAAATGATAAGTTATATCGGTAACAAAGAGAAGAAAAAACCAGTTTTTCTGGGCAAATGTACGTTTATTGTATCATCTTAATTTATTTCTAAATAATTGCCAGTATCATCTCTTTGAGAGGTTCTTTGGTTCGTCCATTCTATAGTTTGTTTAACAATTTAGTTCATTCTACGAAAATAACATTGTTAAATTGTACTGAATATTATTGCACGCAATATACATTCATAGTCGTGGCCTTCTTTAAACTATTCGAAAAGAGGAAAAGTAGGGAAACCCTTGTTAAAGCAAAAGTTGTTTCGGTCTCGCCACGCGACTTTACTTTGTTCTCTTGAGAGGTAAGCTGAGCTATTCGTCTTTAAAACGACACTAAGGTCTTTGTGCACGTTTGGACACCGTGTACTGTGCATGCATGCGTTAGCAATATTAGTGAACCCAAAAAATCCATCAAAAAATACCACATTCAGTATATGCCAAACCATCGTTTAAAATACGTGTCCTTCATCAGTAGTCACAAAAGAAAAAACAGCACGACATAGCAACAATTTTATATTACACCATACTCAGTGTAGAAGCCGCCCTACTCAGAACGGTGAAGGCATTTGACTATAAGCTGTTATTACACAACTACTAAAATAATTCTAGTCATACGCTGCATCGATGACATATTTCTGATACCTTCAAGAATCTTAAAAACTGATTGGTGAATTCTTATCGGGAACTGAATGTCACGGAATTCGTGTTTAAATGCCATCTTTTCTCTGCGAATTTCGTTAATGTTGTGGCCTTAGGGTCACGATTGTGTCTTCGGGTTTTACATGCAGGTAGATGTTACCATAAGTTATTTTTGCTCGGACCGTAGACAGGTAGAGAGTCGACGAATAGTTTATCAGAAACATATTGTGGGAAATATGGCCTCTTGCTTTATTACAAATTCTGTTTTTAGAACATGTCCTCTTTTTCTACGTTATACCACTTAACAAAAAGCCTGTGATTGATACTCCCCTAAAGTAGACTCAATGTATCCCTATGTTGTCTTGTGTTAAGCGAATGCATATTGGTGTTAAATGATTGCGAGCAAATTCGGTTAGCTGCTGTCATACTCCGGTGTATAGTACATATAAGTGTACGCTGTGGGTACCGCGGGAAGATAAGGTGCATAGCGAATAACCGGAACAGGTGTACAAGGCGGGTAGAATATGCGACTGTGACTATCACATCTCTCGCCTCTTTCTCTTGTAACTCTGACTTGTTCGCCGTTGCTGTTGATTTCCGTTCTTTGTGTCGATCGTTTGCCTTTCGATCGGCGGTTTGAGAACCACACCTAAACGAGAAGGAATTTATTTAAACACTTCCATGACACTAGGTAAGAAATGATGATCTAGTGTCTAGTCTTACATGCAGGTGAATGAGAATTTCAAGTTTTAAAAATACTGAAAACTAGCATAGTTTGAATAAACGAACTCGCCGACGGTAGATTATGATAATAAATTAGGGGATGGGGAAATCTCAGGGGATTTCCTATCTCTATTAATTACTCTGCACTACCCATTTCTTTAGCCCTGTCCGGCAAGAATTTATAGAATGCTCCAATCTTCTATTAAACTTTCTTTCCCTCACTCCCTCTCTAAATGAACGCGTTAGAGTCTGTCATGAATTGGTCCTGCTAGCATAAGTTTCCAGCCATGTGCCTTGTTCAATTTGATATATTTACTTACAACTTAAATGCTCCTCCCCTAAGACACCTTGCATTTCGTTAATCACCCACTACTGGCAAATAACGAGAGGTTTGTTTTCTTTGGTCCAACGCAGCCTATTTCACTATAAAAAAGTGAAGTCTCCTACTACTGAGCAGAAAAAAAAACTCAACCAACCTGAATTCTGGACTCGCTAATGTCCAATCGTTCCCCAAGTTCTTCTCTAGTCAAAACATCAGGATACTGTGTCTTTTCAAAGGCTTTTTCTAGTTCTTGTATTTGATGCTGAGTAAACTTGGTTCGGTTTCGTCTTCGGTAGTGCCTTAACTTTTGCATTCCTTGGGTAATACTAGCAATATCTGCAGCACTTACTTCTGATGTATCCTCTGCTGACGCAGCCAACAAAGTCCCTGGTAAAAACGAAAAGCCCTTAAAACCCCTTGAAAGATTTAAGTTTTTTGTTGTTTTCTTCACAATTGGATTAGGCATTGCGCCTTAGCCAAAGAAAAAACACGAGGAACGACACAGTAATCTAATGCTTGGTACATCATCATGTCAGCTTTTTTCTGATAAACCTAAGTGAAGCAATTAAGCAGATTTGGGTCCGTCTATGACTTAACACAATCTCATTGCATCAGGCCAAATTCTATCGAGCCAGTAAATATTATCAATATCCTACATTAAAAGGATAGAACTTGCCATTTTCTAAAAAGACGTTCTGCTGATCACCATCTCAGCCTCACACTTGATAGTTTTTTACCACCATTTTCATCACCTACCCAATAAAGGTTGAACGAATTGATTTCTATATCACTTGAATTCCATAAAAACCAGCTCAGATACTGTTTATAGGTCACTGGCTGCTGACTCCAACTAAACTCTAAAGAGCCCATGGGAAAAAAAGGTCTTTTTGAGCATTGTCCAGTCAGTATAAAGTTAATAGACTATGTTTTTTTTTATTCATTCATCATACCATTTTCTTTTGGAGAGGAAGGTGGTGTCGAAGTTCGGTCACTAACTGTCCTTGTCTCTTCGTTGATGCTCAGAATATTTGCAATGGAAAATGATCTTCGTTTGGGTCTTGGCTTTTGCGTTGAAGACTCTCCACTGTTTGAGCTCGATGTATCTCCCTCACTTTCTACATCACTTGGCTCTGCCTCACACATTTCCAGAGCACTTCCAGTTGATTTTGCCCTTCTTAACAACCTGCTGATAACTGTGAGGGGAGGTAGATTTTCCTTTGTGCACAGACCATCAGCCACAAGCTTTTCTTTTACTTCCCAAGAAAAGATCCCTGGGGCCGTTCGGCGATATTCCTCTATCTTATTTTTCACTTCAGAGCTTACGTCCCTTGATGTTTTTCTCTGTGCACGTCCGGGTTCAAACGAACCGGTGTCGTTGTATTTCGAAAGCAGTTTACTGATGCAACCATGGGAAACCTTGAGTTGTCTGCTGATGTCACACGGGCGGATTCCAAGCTCTGCCATTTCGATGATTTTCTGGCGAACTGAGTTTGGAAGCGGCTTCCCGTTCACAAATACTCCACCCAGCTGGTTAAATTTTCCATGACCTACAGCATAAAAAATATGAGTTAGTCTCACTTGGTAGACTTGATAAGGCCTGACTAATAGGCAATGGTTCCTTAACCAGGTCTCGGCTTGGTCAGGTCTGCTTCGATGCAGCCGGGGGCGAGCAGAACTTACCTCTCGAACAAATACAGAAGAAGTTCGAAGATGTTGCCCCATTAAAAGAAGCAATGATTTATTTCAATTTAATTTTTCTCAAAATAAAACAAAATTTCAGCTTTGAATCGATTTTGAAACCGATAATCTTTCGGCAATGTTTTCAAGAGCAAAGACGAGAACAGCAGTATTTTGTTTAGACAAGAAAAAAAATTATTCATCTCCGTTCAGACAGTCGCCTGACGCATAGCGCCACAGAGCAATCTTATGAAGATAACACTACACTGAAATAACCTTTAGGGCAACCTTACTCTTAAGGTTAAGATAAAGAATCCCTCCTACATTGTATAGTTATTGCGCTATAGTTTGAACAACTTTTGGTAAAATATATCGCTATCCAATGGAATATCACAAATATCTGTGGGCTAATAATCATTCTTTGGCTTCAATTTTCGATGTGGTTAACTCTAGCGTCTAATGTGCTTGTTAAAATTTATAGCAAATCATAACGTGCTTAAAATTAGAAGCAGCGCTACAATATTTTGTAGTGAATGCGATGTATAAAACCATGAAATAAATAAAAGCAAGCGTGCCTGCTGAAGAGCTGGTATCGACGAATTCCATTATGCCCGGTCTCTGCATTTCTTGCTCCAAATTTTCCTCGAAAATTGAATGTTTTGAAGCGTTTTTTCCAGTTTTCCGTTTGTCGTAACTCGCCACGATGCGGCTTTTTTCAAATTCATTTGTGTGTGACTTTTTCCGGGGAAGTTATAAGGGCAATGTGGGCGGGAACTGTTTGACGTCAGCCGTCATAACAAAAGAGTATTCTTATCAAGTAATACGTGATCGTGAATAAATCGTCTCCTCTCTTTTGTCTATTTACATTCGGATTTTGTTTCCTTTATGAATTTTCGTCTGTGAGAGCTCGCCATGAACCGAATTGAGCAAATAGTCACGTTGTGTGGGGAAGGTTTAGCCTCAGACATTAGTGGTTTTACGGTATAACCTAAAACGAGTTTAACATGCTATTCACCTCGAAACTCTTTGATTGACTGTATATTACCACGTACTAAATTTAACGAAAATTTCTCGCTTTCTTATTTATGTTCTCTGCGCCCCACATTGGCAGCTCTCCATTTTAAGGGAGAATAATAGCGAATGAATGGCAGATTAAAACAACGACGCTTCCGATTGACAGGGCATGGACACATGGAAATTTGTACACGTTAGACATGCTGTTATGCATCAGACCCTCTATTCACACAATAACGTATGCGACGTTTCATTTTTCTGGTAACAGAGATTACAGTTTCATACGGGAAATCTGCGGGAAACGGAAGCGTTCTTCACATTGAAGTTCTAACCTCCATGTTGGAAACAAATTGGTGATTAGAAATTAAAACAGCGATTGAAACGCAAAACGCGCTTCGTTTGACGCGTTTATCTTTCACAATGTTTTGATGCATGTCACATGGATCTCGATGAGCCATTCGATGTTCACATGACATTTGAATAGCGTGACGTTCAACAAAACCTTCAGGGGGCAAATATCCAAAGTACTCATCATTGCGACAGTTTCCGGTAGAAATAAAGGAAGTTGATTACCATTATCAAGCAACGAAAATAAATAAATAAATTATGGCAAACATAGCTAAGAAAACCAAACTTATGCAAAGCCATTCACTCTTAAGTATTGCTCTGTTAATTTTTTGGTTTTAAGCAGCTACCAAAGGTACTGAAAATATCAGTGAAGTAAAGTAATGATGTGTTGCTGTTAAACAGGGCAAAGAAGGCCTCGTAAGGATTTACAAAGCACGAATAATTTAAAGTTAAGTGGCCGGGAAAGCAGAAAACCGTCTCAAGTCTTGAAGTTCAAGAGCACTTCCAACGGACATTGGGCCATGAATATGACAAATAATCAAATGACATAACTACTTGGAAAGTTGAAAAAAACGCTTTAAATTTATCATTCCAGATGGCAGAATCGACACGAGGGTAAGTCGCGCGAGGCTCAGTCGCAGAAAGAGTGAAATGTTTGCTTTTGGCCTTATGTAAAAGTTTTTAATATGATGTTGCGGCGAAATTTTTTAAAGAAAAGTCAGCTGTTGCAAAATTTGTCAATGCCCTACTTCCCAGCGGAAGTGATAATTTCATATTCAGTGGTTCAATATTTTATGAAGGGTTTGGAAACACAAAGTATGTTGCGCAATAACAAAGAACTTCCATGAGCCATGTATCTATGTATGTTGCTCTCGAATGTGTACATCTTCCCGTAAAAGAAACGCCCCCACAATTAAATCTTAGCGAGTAAAATCGACAGGTAAACAAAGAGTGTAATTAATCGGATAGTTTTTCGTTTCTTTTCTCTGAGCATTATTTTTAACGGATAAAACAAACAGGTGTTAATAAAGCATTTTGAAACAACATTAAAGTAAAGGGGTTTTTTTTGGAGCAAGCTACTGAATATCTTTGAAGCCAAGGTCATTTCCGGACCGTATTTGCCCCGAACTGTGTTTTCGATTCCGTCTAAACATTTCTCTGCAGTACTTACACAGGCAAAATTTCTTATATGTATCTGTTATAACTAAGCCGTCTTTAACGGTTTTAAAGTCACACTGGAATTAAAAAAAAAAAACGCTTCACGACAGAAACCCTATACTTTTATGTCTAGAATCACGTCTGATGGGAAGAAATTTTTCGGAAAATAATTATTTTGCATCAATTCACGCTCATGTTACACACATTTGTGGCAATTTTGACGTATTGGGCTATAATATTCTTGTTCTATGGCAATCGTTTCACCCGTTTCATTACGGTGTATTTTGCCGTTTGGACGTCACGGCAAATTAATGGAATCATTTTATCTTCCACACAAGTGCCCCAGGTGGCAATAATTATTACTTTCGTAGCAGGTAGATGGAGCTTAGAGCGGCCAAGGATTAAAAAAATCGATAGATTGCACAAGAATATCTATTTGCAATGGGCTCCATCATGTGATTTTCGTTTGCACTGTTGGGGTCTGTCGATTCTGTGCCAAAGGTGTTCCCAAGAAAATTTCAATAGCGAGGGCTGGCTAGGACGTAACTCCATAGGATTCACACCGATTTAATAGAATATGATTTGCCTGAGGAGAAGTCATAAATAGATTGCATGGAGCAACGCTAATATTTCATCAATTTGTTCGGTGTCTCTCTTTCTGAAGAGTCTGACCAAAACGCTTGTTCAAGGTAACTTCATATGATAAAAACAGCAACACGCAATGAAACTTCAATTATTTATTTTGAGTTACACGCAGTGTTATTTCTGCATTTGAGACCGCCCGACCCGCCCTAAGCAATGTTTTACACTGGAGATAAGTGCTTTTCTGACAACATGTGCTGAGTGTCACAAAAGTGTAAGAAATTGAATTTTTGAAAGATGCATGCTGTAATTAAGGTCCACAAAATTTATCTTCGATTATCATTAGCATTTGAAAGAGATTAAACGCATTTCAAATGCAGTTTCTTCCTGGTAATGATTCAACAGTCTACTCTAATACTACCACAGGCATTACACGTATGAAACGAAAATTGAATATTGTCTCATTCCGCAAGAAGTGAGTGATAAACGAGAATAGGCTGAAGCTGAAGTGCTGCTACCGTGAGCTGTTATTGCATGACCATCTGGACAGGCCGGTACAGCATACATGGCAATGATGGACGCACGTATGGAGCATATCGTATGACTGGTGCCACTGGGTAAAATATACGTGTTCTAACGGGCGAGGTCGATCTGCAACTCGGCGCCTCCGTCGAGTTCACTTCCGGCTTGTGGCAAGTCTTGACTTTGGATTTGGAGCGATGGTTTGAAAACCAAACCTGAAAAATAAATAAAAAGAATATTTCAAGAAATATTCGAAGCATTCCCCTCGTTTTATTATCTGTTGTCAAATGTTTTGTTCCGCCCATTCTTGAGGTTTTGTCAAAGCAAATATTGACAGTGCCCTTTAAATTGCTTCACGTGTTTGTCATCTGCATGATTTTTCTTTCTTCCATAGCGAACAATTGAAATATTTGAGAGAGGCTAGAATGACTTTGATTATGTGAATAATCAGTGATCGTAAATCCAACTTACTTGAATCTTAGACTCGCTGATTTGAAGTCTCTCGGCTAGTTCCTCTCGAGTCAGAGCGTCAGGATATTGCGTTTTCTTGAAGGCGCTCTCAAGCTCTTCGAGCTGCTCTGGCGTAAACTTGGTCCGGTTTCTGCGTTGATACGATCTAATGTTATTGCTGCCACTTTCATAGCTGCCGTTGCTGTTGCCACTGGAGTTGGTGCTCAATGGAGTTGCTGGCAAGTCGCTTAAAACCGAATGGTTGGCAATGGGTCCTGCATGTGGCAAAGCGAGAGTGGGAATTTGTTAGTCACGATATAAACACTTCCACTCATGATTTTTACTCAAACTCTAGGACCTGGAAATTCGATCAGTTGTTATTGATCTAAAAATTAACAAAGTTGTGCTCATTGCGTTATGATTATACTGAAAAGGGAAGGAAAATATCAGGCGCACCCAAAGAGTAATTTTGGTAAATATCTGTTTGGAAGGAAGATTGACTAGAATTTTCAAATATTTGACTTTCGAGGCGCACTTCGATTTTGGACATTTTGCTGAACAGATTTTTTTAACAGTAGTTTAAGGTCTGAATAGTGCGTAGAAATTTCGAAACCAAATTGAAGAACGCTAGAATTCTACTGATCTAAGTAAAGAGTTAACAG
The DNA here is from genome assembly GCF_036669935.1 of Montipora foliosa. Lineage (NCBI taxonomy): Eukaryota > Metazoa > Cnidaria > Anthozoa > Scleractinia > Acroporidae > Montipora > Montipora foliosa. The sequence continues at coordinate 23,442,278 of NC_090870.1, read as the reverse complement.
TTACTGTGATATTGAAATGAGAACGTTTGTTTGAGAATCGTACTTTAAGCAAACATCCCCGAAAAAGTCGGGAAAAAAGGAGGACTACGAAACGTCAAGTTTTGATCAGACCTGTTACGATTGTCAGAAGACGAAGCAAAAAAGCCACCTACAAATTTCTACAGACCTGAAGTTCCCGCAGAACACCCGAACAGACAAATATTCTGTAGAGCACCTACTAACTTACTAAACGAGCTTTTAAAGCATTGTGTAAACCATGTTAGCTTGAAACGTTTCAAGACATTGGTTGGGTGCCGCCAATGAAATATCTTGAATGGAACTATTGTGATAACACTCACGTAAAAAAATAACGGACGCGATATGTTGTTTACCTAAAGCAATGACCGCTGTTTTCCGTCGCACTGGATTGGTGGCTGCTGACTCGTGTCTTTCTGTTTTCCCTTTAGTCTCGAGAATGTTGTCGATGGAGAAGGGAGTAAAGGCTTTTGTGGCGTTCTCTTTGCTGTCTTCCACCTCTACATCACAGTCGCTGCTAGTTGATTTTGCTCTTCTTAAGAGTCTGCTGATGACTGTCAAAGGTGGTAAGTTCTCCTTTGTACACAGGCCATCACCCACAAGCTTCTCTTTCACTTCCCAAGAAAAGATCCCTGGCGTTGTTCGGCGGTACTCCTCGATCTTGTTCTTCACTTCGGAGCTGACATCTCTTGATGTCTTTCTCTTGGCACGTCCGGGTTGAAACGAACCGGTGTCGTTGTATTTCGAAAGCAGTTTACTGATGCAGCCATGGGAAACTTTGAGTTGTCTGCTGATGTCACACGGGCGAATTCCAAGCTCTGCCATTTCGATGATTCGTTGACGTACTGAGTTTGGAAGCGGCTTCCCGTTCACAAACACTCCACCAAGCTGGTTTAGCTTGCCTATTCGAGGAAAAGAAAATTGATAGCGTTAGTTACGAAGATTCACCACTAACTTCCACTAAAAAACTCTCGGTACTTGTGTTGCTACCTTGAAACGAATCGACCAACATCGTCAGTCCCATCACTCCTACACTTTACTTATCAACGGCTTTAATAATAACAATAACAAAAATCAAACCGGCCAAAGTTTCAACTATGATAGAGTCCACCGAAGACTCGATATGTGCTTAAAATTGCACACATCAATTTAATTCGATCGACTGCTTTCCAGGATCCAGTTCGATTAATAAAATAAAATGATCAATGCTATCAACTGGCTTACATTACCTGATTTAACACAGTCTTCCATTTTTCGCTTAGAGCTTACGTTCTCTGAGATGTGTTCGTCGGTTGGGTTTGTTTTGTTTTGCCTCCGTTAGGGTTTATCGATTTATATCCCAGCGATCGTGTCTGGGTGGGTGCCAATTGACGTCAATTGAGCTATTTTCAGAGGGATCATTCTAAACATAGTAGTAATCTTAATTGACAAAGTCGTGACCCGTAATGTATGACGCAGATTGTGCGCCGTTCACAGTCGCAGTCTCGCGTGACCGCTGAGTGTCGTCGGTGACTTGTCTGTTGACAAGTGGTCACGATCGCACTTAATGCATTTCACGCGATGGTCTGGGTGAAGTATTATTATTGATCCTCGTTACACTTTGATCTTTGTTCCTTACCTTCATATTGGGACAAATCTCTTAAACAATATTTTTTCATCAACCCGCTTTGTTTACATAGGCTGATTAGTAGTATGCCGGCCTTAATTTCAATTCAAACGTAAATTTGTATGAAGACCGAAATCTAGAAGGAATCTATTGAGTCTGTCGAGCAGTTTCTTATGAGTTTCTTATGGGTGTCTATGAATTTAACTTCCTAGATATTTATACCCTTCCTCTTTGATTGTGACTAACGGCGACATTGATTTCGCAATAGTTCATTGAACATTCTTCAAAATTGAGTGATGGGAAGTAAAGATTTCTGATCTTCCAAGGACGTTTTCTATTTCCGGTCACAAAAAGGCATAAAACAAAACAATCCTCGGATGAAAACAAATCATTAAATGGAATAACTGACAATGAATGAAATTTTGAACAAAGCACAAACTCTTTTATTTTATTTCAATTCATTTCATACATACCATTTCGTTCTTTTAGTATTCTTAGCTGACTTGGTTCTGGATGATTTCTGAAAAGACTGAGATTGTATCGCTAAGATAAACGCAGAGGAATAATTGAGAAAATCGAACCACCGAGCGGATATCCGATAACGAGCAAACACTTAAAAGGAATTCAAGTGGAACATCAAAACAACAGCCGTGACTGTTGCCGCCGAGTGGTGTGTGTTTAAATGCTTGAGTTAATACTAAGGAAGGGCCGCAGGTAATACTTTGATATTTTACACAAGAGCATCTAAACAAATGAAACTCAGAGAATGGAAACATGATTTCCCTCCCAAATGGCTCGTCAACCCTTATTTTCAATGGATTTAAAGTTGAACTGCTAACACTGACACGAGTTTCGAACTTCGAAAATTCCCACTTCTTCCTGATGCAATTTTCCAAAGGTCTTCGAAACAAAGAAACCCATGGCAGCTGTGCTCGTTTTTCGCCAGATTGTTTTCTGCAGAATTGAAACTTCACCAACTTAACGCACCGAAGATTTCATGTTTTCATAATAAACCTAAATAATAAACGACAATTCTGTGGGAACGGATTGAGAACTAGATGTGCAGAAGAAATTTGAAACCGTCCAATATAAAACGCTGCAATCCTCTCGTCCTACATGTGGCGATTTTGGTAGTCAATAAGTCCGGGAATTCGATCCGGGAATTCGGGTTGTCTTGATCAGTAACTAGAGGCTTAAGTCCATCCCAAAACATCGTCAAAACAAGAGAACATATAAATTGTGTGCAAGACACCGGGGTCACAGGCTTTAAGACAAAACACTTAGCCGACCGTCTTCCAATAATTGAACAAAGCTGAAATATACTTCAATATATTTTGCTGAAAAGTATAATTGAACAACTGACAACACCCCCGCTAATTAGACTCCGTGAGGTTCGGAAAGTCCACGAGCTGTGACGACATACCTACAATCTCGTACGAACGTTGTGTATTTATTTATTCGAGTTTTAATTTTCGTGACGATTCGTACCACGCAGTCGGTGGTGTAATCGGTGACCGGTAAAAACTTGACACTACTTACGAAACTTCACGGACTGTGACGAACTTTCTCCGATTGTTTACAAAATGTCACGCGTTAATATTTATTATTCATTGAGGCACATATGAACAATTTGGTTGAATAAACCAGCGACTAGTGAAGACTGGGATTAAGCGTGAATATTTCTTGAAGATGGAGGATTCGTCCGCCTCGTCTTCTGCCGCAGGTGAGACCGACTTTGATTATAGCTTTTTCTTTGCTTCAATAATTTAGAAACGTTCCAAGTTTAGCTTGATGCCTGCAATACATCTTTACACCTTCGAAAATTCTTCACTTATCCTTAACATTCTCAAGCAACTCCATAAATGTGTAATAAGTTACAAAAGAACCATTTTCGTAAATGTGAGGTCATTTCAAGTGTTTGAAATGTTTTTAGTAGCTTCTATATGCATGTGATTAGCTAAAACTGAGACGAATAAGAAAGTTGCACAACACAATTGCAGTGTCGAGCTAACCGGAGTAACTCAGCAGTAACTGTTAATTCAATTATTAAATTGTGCTTCTTTTAAATGTTCAATGCAATTGGTACGGACTGGCATTGCGGCAATAATTCAAACAAGAGATTGAACAAGTTATCTCAACCATCTGAGTATATTTCTTTTTTATATTCGTGGTAACCAGTTCCATGATCCTGTACAAAAAAAAAATCAAGAAAAGTTTGCCGATTTTTGTTTGCTCAGGTTAATTTATGCATCACCATCAGTTCAAAATGGAAAGACAAATAAATTCCAAATCACATTTCACTTTTGTTTCACTTATTTAACATCCTAAACATGAATTCTAAGTTAAATTTTTCCCCATGCGACGAGAGAAAATGCGACTTTTCTTACGTGAAAACATTGAACGTTAGTTTTCGAGGGTCAGTAACCGCATCCGGAATCAACATGAGAGAGCCACGGATAAACCAGTCAATATTTTCCTTCCCACGAACTTTAACTTCCCGCAGAGATTTCCACACAACTTGAGGGATTTCATTTCTAGGACCACTAGGTCACTTGAATCAACTCGGGAACGAGTCTACATCAACGGAAAGCCACAACTAAAAGAAGTCCGGCACGAAATTATTCATTACGTATTCAAGGATTTCGCCCTTGTGACATAAGCCGGCGTTTACGAATAACTAACTCATGGCTGTATTAGTAAGCTGTTGTCAAAGTATCGGAAAAGCGGTTCAATTCAACCAGGTGGCGAGAAGGTGTGGGCAGACCAAGAGTAATCACGGCTCGTGTTGCTCAAAGAATCCGGCAATACACCTAAGATCAACCAGGTCTGTACTCGTGGGAGATACGAGATCGTCTTTTGCACGACAACATTTGCAGTAGTGAAAACCAGCGGAGGAAAGTCACCACAACCTGCTTCTTTATCAGCAGCATCTTGTTTAGACAGCCACGTTGAGGGAATCGATGACCAACAGAAGCAAACAGGTTTGTAAAAGAAGTACTCTTTATTGTACTCACGTGAAAGCGTTCCATTTGAAACAATTTCAGCTGCTTAAGATTACCTTAAAAAACTCACGAAACACACCTTTTGAAATCACCCTTTATAATTCATTGTAATATGAATTTAGTTGCACTGAATTTGGGGTTAAAGCAGTTCTTTAATTCTAAACATACCTGCCTTATGATTCATATTATTTCCATAAGCTTTTTGCGCATATCAGTTCCGTGCACACAAACAAGAATTGAGTATATTTAGTAAGGTGTCGTGTGTAGTAAATTTACTGTGAACATTATTTGAATGTAAATAAACCAAAACAATACGAGTTAGTAAAGTAATTGTATCAAAGAGTCTCTCTTTGTGAAAGCTTGACTTCAAACACCGCATTATGTCACCGATTATTTAAAAAATTTTGAACGTACAATGTAGCTTACACAACTCAAAATTGTGCCTGATTGAGGTGTTGACAATAAAAAGTTGTCAAATAAATGAAATAAGTAATTAGTAAATCGTTGGCAGTAGCATGCTTTGGTGCATCCCGAGCCCCCGAAAACAGCGGTGCTTCATAGCAATTGCGTTCATAAGGGCGGTTTTACTCCCACCCTTTGCGTTGGGGGTTTCTTTGATAGATAAGCTTTCTCTATCATTTCAGTTGGAAAATACAACAACTTGCTGACCAGGGTGGTCGATCGGTTTGTTATTAGCTTTAGCTTGGTTTGTGTCGGTTAATATTTTGATTCTACTGCTAAATGTGAAATTGAATGATTTCACATTTCACATTGCACTTCACCCTAACAAACCACGAGCCTTGTAAGACAAGATCTCGAACTTTGCTTCGAAAAATTAACTGATTTGTTATTTGATTAAGTGAGTGTTTTGTTTATTGACACCGCAGAGAATGTCCCAGAGTTTGAAGGTTCTTATCAAGAGTTTTCGATTAAGGAGATCCAGTTCCCTCTCCAAACTCAGAAAAAAGTTCGCATCAAATACAATCAGCAGCAACTGAATGAGCTGGAGGCAGCCTTTGCTGTCAATCAGTATCCTTCTGCTAGTCTTCTGCTGCAGAAAGAGATCAGCTGGCAGCAAAAATTGGAGTCACGGAATCCAGAATACAGGTACAGGTGCTTTGATTATGGAAAGGCAAGCCTGTCTGCCTCTAAAAACACAACAACCAACATATAAAAAAAAAACACAACATCAAATTCATCATCAACTGAAATAAAAAACTTGCTAAACACGAATCAAACAGAGCAAGATATGACATAAATCATATTACTTACTCAAAGAATATATCCACCATTCTTTAACCGCTGACTTTTCCGGAACTAGATGTAGAAAGGGAATTATTTTATAATATTTTGTTTTGTTTTTGGGTCACGTTTTAAACCAAGAACAAACATTTATCAATTTCTCGTGGATGAGAATTCCAACAAGCCTTTCGGGTAGTATTGCGAAGAAAAGCAAAAAAATGTCTCTCCTTCAGAAGAGGAATTGCAAAGAAATCAGAGGAAAGGCTTAAGAATTTCGTGATCGAAGATTTGCGTCGATCGAGAGACCAAATGCCCTCGCTTGTCTACTATTGAGAAGGAAATAAAAACTGAACTCGCTGAGAGTTCTCTGTTACGTGGTTTAGAGCCACACGAAAATCAATAAAATTCATTCGAGCGTCTCAGCAGTTAAATTTGTTGAAAATCGTGGATATTAACCCTCATACAACCCAGCTTACGTACTTTATCAATTGAATCGTGCCTTAAAGATCGGATTAAAGACATACCGGCCCTGAACGTCCTGAAGGAGATGTGTATTTTCACATTGTATTCATCAGCGGGATACTTCCAGAATGATCATGCTGGAGTCAAGTATTCCTGCTTTCGTTACTCTGGGCTTTGGAAAACTACGTCCTTTGTAATCATCTTTAGTGCTCGTAATCTTTGACGTCTTTGATTTCCAAACCATTGTAACCCGAAGGAAAAAAGTAAGGAACCAGCTCTTTACAGTCACACTGACTCAAAAACGTTTAACTACTTCTGAGCTGTAAGAATCTATTTATTACAATGAAATGCGCCAAAATGATTCATTAATCAAGGCATGCTAAAACTCAGTAATGGTTTTAGAGAGCGAGTTTTCCAGGAGTAAGAACTAATCGATTCCACAGGGTGAAGACTGCAAAGCCATCTAAGGCCTACGCGCGGTGATTGATAGCGCCAATTCAAGAACAAAAAAATGTTTTTACTTAATAAATTTTTAAAGCAACTTTTATGAAAAAAGTAATTCAATGAATAAGTGATGATAACCTAGCTTTAGTTTTCTATCTGTGGGCTGCCATGGTCATGCATGCTTGTACATGATTTCAGTGTTTGTAAATAAAGTGAAGTGAAGTATATCTGTCGAGCAAATGCCAGCGTGCAAAGTCCAGGAATACCATAATGATAATAAAAACATCATTGGCATTGTCTATTAGCCATGTTTTAGAACAAGCTCAAAAATTATGATATATGGGAAGGGCTTGTACGGTATTCCGAATAATCCTAAGTCTACACATATATATTTATCAAAAGTTAGGAGATAAACGACTTGACCTGGTAATTGTCGTTCGGTGGAAACGAAAGGAAAGTTGTGTCGAGTCCGAGTCACAAAGATGGAACTACTCCAATTGTTAAAGGCAAATAAATCAGGAGACGTAAAATCGTTTTATACCATGATCGACTTAGGCCAGAATTCACCAGATCAGGCCATGGAAATAACGAAAACACTTTGGTGTTTATATCAGAGAACACAGAGCTACTTTCGAAAGGATATCAGTTCACAAATTAAACTATATAAAGATTAGGAAAGTGTGGCAGTTCCTTAAAATGACGGAAGGACCAATGTTTCTTGGCAAATTCATCTCTAGTTTTCCTGACAGGAAAAAGTCCTTTAATCCAATAAAAACAAACCTATAAGTTTAAAACAGACTAGTCCCAGCGGAAGCCAAAACAAGTGGATGGTGGATTGTAACCTGGAATGCTCTAAGTCAGTTAATTGGAATGTTTTCTATCCAACTCCTTTCTTCTGTACAAAGCCTTCAAACCAATTAGTTCAGTTCCAGTTTAAATTCCTTTATTGATTAGAAACAATCGACCACCTTCACAAAACTGGGCTCACAAATTGTACTTTCTGTAAGAATGAGAACGACTCCTTTGTTCACATAATTCTAACATTGTCAGTTGAAAGGGAAAATTCCAAAACTTGCTCACAGAGAATCAAGGAACAATAAAGAAAGAGCTAAGACTGATTGATACCTTAGAACTGTTAGGACTATAAAAAGATGTCTTCTCCCAAAAACACACCTGTCCACTACTTCTACTTTCTCATGGCTAGATACTTTATATTGACATGTAAAATGAAAATGAAAGAAGTGTTACCAAATAATATTTTTTGATCTAGAGTACGAAAAAAAACTTAAACCTCTTAAAACTGACAGGCTTGGGACCGGGGATGGAAACATAACCATGCAATTAAAATATTTAAGTAGTATTATGTAAGTGGTCGTAAAGCAAGTACAGTGCATGGAAGTTTGCTGTGTACATGCCGCTCAAGATGTTAATATCGTCACAATGACGCTTGTAAAAAAAGAAAATCAATATTTGCAAAAAGTTGAAAAAAAAAACTAACCTAAGAGGGACATAGAGGATCATAATTATCCTTCCTAGGAAGTTGAATGTTCAAGTCAGCTTGGCATTCAACTGTGTGACATTTCCATTTTTTGCTAGGGTGATCATACAAAAAGTTCTACGTATGAAATAATGCAACAAAAAATAAACTAGTAATTTCTATAGGAATTCCGCAGTTTTTGACTCCATGAATTTAGCGCATGAAGCATGTCGTGCGCCTAAACTCCGCCGTGATCTTAAAAAGTCGCTCATAGTCTTTTCTTCGTTAAAAAGATCGACCTCAGTGATTGGTCTAAACAATACTTTGTACTTCAAGTGTTTACCAGTCATCCATTTCCAACTCATATGTTCTGGAAAAGAGATGCAGCCTGTCTCTCTATAACAATATGCTAATAATTTGTATTTTGGGTTTTAGGTGTGGTTTTCAAACCGAAGAGTCAAATGCAAAACTCGCCGAAGGCATACGATTCATTAAACAGATGTCACTACGGATTTGGAGCCAATTCGGTTGTGAAGTCTTTTACAGTCATTCTTTGCGATTCCCTGTTTTTTTAAAGAAATGAACAGATTGGTTTTATCAGTCGTTTTAGTAAGCCAACTACAGGTAAAAAGGTTAATGGTACAAGGGAATCGGCATCAGTGTTCCAAGTGTAGTAAAAATGTAACAGAAGCAAAAGCCTAGCTCACCACGTCAAGGGAGCCACGAGTCCCCAAAAAATCGCCATATTTTCTATATCCCTATGACGAGGGAATGTGATAGGCGCATTATACTTGTCGAGAGAGACTGGTTAGGCATTAAAAATACAGGAAATACTAAACAAATGGGATTTGAGCCCACGATCCCGGCTTTATGATCTAGGTATTTGAGACAATGGTAGACAAGCAACTCGGACTGCATCACGCAGTCAAAGAGTGATGGCTTTTAAAATCGCATCGCTGTTTGACAAATGACCATTCATCTATCCAATCATCTAAATATTCAATTTGATATTTGTTGTAAATCTAAGTATACTTTGTAAACAATCACAAGAAATGTTTTGACAAAATCTAGGACAGTTTTTTTATTTGCACATGTGATATTCAACTTCATTGTAACTGTGCAAATTTCAGCTCAGTGAAAACACAAACTTAATCTAAAATGCTTCCTCAAAATATACAAATGTATTGTGAGTATATGAAAAGAAAGAAAATGATATTGGTTGAAACTTGTTAATTTCTTCATGTAGTCTTCTTTGTATTTCGCAAGGTCTTTTTTCGTTTTTGTGTTTTTTCTTCATATTTCATCATAACTTCAAGTTAGTTTTCCTTGTCAGGGCATGTCCTTGAAGACAGACAGCTTTGTTATGGATATTATATTACAAGTTAGTTACAACTTTGAAACTTATTTTTTAGTTGGAAAACAAAATTTGTCTGCTATCAACAAATATTTAAGAAATTGTCATCACCTTCTGTAAAATGCTATTGCCAAAAAGATGCCAAAAATTGGGAGTACCATGCAAATGGAAGTTTATTCCAGGTTTGTTTCTTTGGCCCATCGAACTTTCATCGAATGATAAACCCAGCTTAGCGAGCACTCTTTTCATATTCGTCAATGCGGTACAAAAACATATTGATTTTGTTGGTTAAAATATAACAGCAAATTTTGATATCCAGTAAGATAGTGAAAACCTAATGACCTTAATGGAGGCGTTCTTGGTGAAGACTGAGGCGTTCTCGTTTGAATTCACCTTTGAATTCATTTCTACTACTGTTTGAGGTAGTGGTTTTAAGTCGTTCCTAGCTAGTGTAACTTCAACGCACTCTTTTGACACATGTCAATGAATGCGAAAAGCTTGAATATACCTGTTTTGAACAGACCCACGGATTCAAACGTCATAAGCCAAAATCCACTGTTGTTTCATTTTTTTTTAGAATTAAAAAAACACTACAATTGCAAAGAAAAAAACCCCTCAGTATTTCATATAATGGAACAAATTAATTGTAAGTTTTTAGTTACTTGTTTACAACCATTACTCCTGTTCAAAATATCATTTCAAGATAGAGAAACTAACAATACTAATCCTACCATCAACGAGAGCTCACTCGTTTTAACATGTGGACAAATATGTCCATGAATGGGAAAATGGACAAACCCTGAACATACCTGTTTTGAACACACCCAAAGATTCAAACGCCATAAGCCAAAATCCACAAGCACCGTTATTTTAAAGCCTTTTTTATAATTTAAAAACGCTTACTACAATTGCAATCACAGTCGTTAAGGGCCTGATTACATGGCGAGTTTCAGCCTTGGCTGAAAGTTCGCTCCGCCTACTGGGTAGAAATTTTTGCCAGTTTGCCATGTAATATAAATTGAAGTTAATGTGACAACCATAAAAGCTCTCAGTTATATCGGTCATGCAATGTGCTTTCGAGACAATGGTCGCTGTTTTACTTCGAAAGGTCTATTTGACTTCGTTCATTTAACATACTCTGTCATAAATAAGCCAATCACATCGCAGGAAATCTCCGCTGTCGATAAAAACAAGGACTTCTCTCATTGTTGCTCGTGCAGAGTTCATAATTTTCCTGCATTTCCAATTGTTGATCTAAAAGTTCTCACCGACCCACCCCCAACTCTTGTTAGACTGTTGGCCACACCTTTTAAAGTAAGGATCTATTTCAAGTGATCGATTTGCCAGGCTTAGTTCGACATACTATAGTACGCACAGTGTTCGGGAATGTTACATTTGTTAATACTTCTACAATTCAGTGTTGTGGTGGACTAGCTTATGAGACATGTCTGCCCATAAAAGACTTTCCAACAAATTTTACAATTCTTGGTTTTCATATGACGTCACGGCCGCCATGTTTGTGCCCCTAAACAAAGAAAATGCGGCCATTTATATGTCCCGACCCAATCCTCCGGGAATTGAACTGTACTATTGTGCAAATGTTTTCTTTTGTTTTCGTTAAAAAATATGGTTGTTGATCACGTGAGTAAAAACCAACAATTACTTAGCTTAGAACTTTAATAGACATCAGCAGCATGTTTGTTCATTAACTGCTCTTCTTGTTTTTAAGTGTTCTAGGGGCATGGCACCCTCATATCTACTCATAACTAATAGAGCTGATACCAGCAAAGACAACATCTAGATATAACTTGAGCAGCGACAACAAACACCTTTTAAAGATCCCACGCACTAAATGTAAAACCTTTGGAGGCAAAAACTTTTGCGGTTGCAGGGCCCACAGTATGGAACAATCTACCTCTGTATATTAGAAAATCTGAAAACATTAATGCTTTTAACTGAAAGTTAGAAAGTTAAAAAACATTTATTTTATGAGGCATTTTGTTCATAATAAACGATCTTAGAGTCACCTTAACTTTTATTGCAATTTATTCATTTACTTTATTGATTATATATAGATGATTAAATTAATTTTAAAACTCGAAAAAGAATAATGTTTTAGATCAGATTTTTATAATGATTATTTTTTAATTAGGCTGTATTCATTATGTATTATCTTGAGTATTTTGATGACATTATGAGGCGCTTAAAATTTGATTATATATTATTATTATTATTATTATTATTATTATTATTATTATTATTATTATTGTAACAGTTACTCAGCCCAGTGCTGCTTTGGACATGCGCGTACTGTGTGCTGTCCCGTTTTCATTTTCTTTATAGTTTTCTTCCTGTATTTTGTTATCTTATTTTGTTGATTTCAGTATTATTTCTGGCTAAACTATCGAACAAAGTTGGATTCCACATGCAACATTGTTGGATGTAAATGTTGAGGTAGTGGCAAAACACTGTCCAACATTGCTTGACGAATTCAAGTTCAAGCCCGGGAGTTCAAGTTGGCGCTAAATTTGAAAATGTGGCGTAAGCGTTTATGCTACTGGAGCAGTTTTATTTGCAGCAGAGATCGCGGACAAGCACAAAGGGGACGTCGTGGTTGTTGGTAAACAGCGAGAAACCTTGATCAACGAATAGGAAGCAACTTAGGCTCCTTAATCATTACCGCTGTTTGGAGATGTTTGGTTCAATAGCGTTTAAAATTCCTGCAAATTGATCCGAGCTCATAGTCATCATCACTAAAGCGCGGATGTATCTTGCAAAGAACATACCCTTTTCTATACGTTCTCTTAACCATGCTTTGGTTTTTCCTCTTTTGAATACGTCCTTTCCGTCCTCAAACAACTCCAGTAACATATTTTCACTTGTTGGATAGTGTTTTGCCACTACCTCAACATTTACATCCAACAATGTTGCATGTGGGATCCATTTTTGTTCGATGGTTTGGCCGGGACTATTGTTTGATCAAAGGCAAACTCTATCCAACATTTTATCGAACAAAAGATGATGCACGAACATCTTCCAACATGGGCGGCCAGACGGTCGAACAATGTTGGATCGAGCAAAGTTCGAGCGTTCAATCCAACTTTGTTCGATAGTTTGGCCAGGGCTTTAGAAACACTTGATTAGTTTTTTACGTAAACATTTCTTAGTTTTGATACTTTAACAGGTTCGGTGATTATTGAATTTCCGGAAACGGCATTTGTATCTAATTGAACTGGGTCGTGTCGTACGTCATTGAACGGGCTTCAGGATTGGCCAAAAGAACAATAGAACGAACAAAGATAACAATAGATTTAGCACAGAAAACAATAGAAAATTCGACACTACCCATTAAACTGGGATGAAGTACTCCATAGAAGTCTCCCTTTGCCCCGGAGACTCACATGGTAAGCTTCCTTAGACCTCTAAGTGGCCTGGGGATTAGGACCCCATGAGAGGATTTTGACCTCTCAGTGGCCTAGTGATCTGGCCTTTGCACCTCTAAGTGGCAATTAAGGCTCAACAAAACTTTGCTAGTCAATACGTCACTGTCTTTGATCATGAGGCTTAAGTTCACCCCTGCTTTTCCTTCTCGTCAAAACAAGAGAATGTGTAAATTGTGTGCTAGACACCGGAATCACAGGCTCTTGGAGAAAACACTTAGCCGACCTATCCAATAATTGAACTCAAAGCTGAAATATACCAAAACGACCTATTCCTCAAGTTGTCAGTTTGCTCCAAATGAAGTATTATCCTCCTCCTCCTCTGTCCCAGGACTTGTGGTAGAAGATAAATAGAAAAAAAAGTAAAGTAGTCCTTGGACAGGATTTAAACCCGGAGCACCCATTTTGAAGGAACTGATGTCCACTTACTAAAGATCAATTAAGTATACCGAATATTTACCAAAACTAATTAGTATATATATAAAATCAATGCTGAATAATGGTTAAGTCCTTGATTTAGTTAAATGGTTAGCTTTCTCTTGAAGTTTGGTAACCGACATTTTTCACTGTATAAGCTTGCTTTTTAGCGGGTGTCAATAGACGTTTACAGCGGCCTTTGGAAAAAAAATTAACATTAAAAAAATGACATCCTCGCAGTTGGTGATGTGGTAGTCTAGTGGTTAAGTGAAGGGGTTGCTAGTCAAATGTTCCCCGGCTTTTAAAAAAATGTGTTCCTTTCCCAGGATCACTATCAAGCTTTCAGTCAGCCCAGTTGAACGATAATACTTCACTTGGAGCAAATTGACAATTAAGAATAATCCGTCATTCGAGGGAGAGACTCGGTTGAATATACATATATCATAGTTCATATAGATGGACTGGTTATGAAACTCTAAAAACTTCAAAAGTGGGACTGAGCAGTGCCCTCGCTCTTCATGTTATAAACTTGACCTTGACCATGCATGAACAATCTCTTGTCCTCGATTAAGAACTGAGTTTTGAATAAAGTAATCGAAACTTTTAATTGGCTGTCTTTTAGCAAAATGGTGTTGTTTGTGCATTTGTTAGGGACAAAACAGCAAACAAAAACGTAAAACAAATAAAATTGTCGAGTTTCTCAACCATCTCAGCTCCATGACGTCAGGGCAGCCAAGTTGGAGAAATGAAACAAAGAAACAGCGGCCATGTTGAAAAAGTGGAATATTCTTTTGGAAATTGAAATCTACTTTTGTGAAAATTCTCCCTTTTGTTTTATTATGTAAATTTGGTTGCACGTTACATGAGCGAAAACACTGTATTATTTAACTATGTCACAGCTTCGCTGAAAAAAAAGGATTAAATCTTGTACTAGACTTGTATGTTAAACTTGACGACTTTTCGTCCGAAACCATCGGACTTCATCAGGTCAATGGCGGAGTCGTGATTAGTCATGCAATACACGTGACTAGTCACATGAAAGACGACGCGGAATGTTGCGTAGCAACTCGTCCTATGCATGTGATAGTTTGAAGCGGAGGCTGCCCTTCTTGTTGAGGCTGGGTGCTTCAACCCTCTCCCAAATAGCCTCTTTCACCCCTCGCTCGAGCCACCGTTCTTCCTTGTCCAAGATAGCTACCTCTGGGGAGATTTGATGCCCTGTTGTTTTGGCATGGGTGTAGACTGCGGAGTTCTGGGCCTCGTAGTACGCAGGTTTGGTGTGTTGCGCGAATCGTTGGCCAAGAGCTTGCTTGGTTTCACCGATGTACGTAACTCATTGCAGCCTGGGTGCGCGCATTTGATGCCCCATACGACATTGGAACGCCTTTTCTTAGGGGTACGGTCTTTGAGTTGGACAAGTTTGTCACGTAGGGAGTTAGCCGGTTTGAAGGTCGTTGTGACGCCCACCTGTTTAAGGGCTTCCAATGTCGTATACGGCATCAAATGCTCGCACCCAGGCTGCAATGAGACGCACATCGGTGAAACCAAGCAAGCCCTTGGCCAACGATTCATGCAGCACACAAAACCTGCGTACTACAAGGCCCAGAACTTAACAGAGCATCAAATCTACCCAGAGGTAGCTATCTTGGACCAGGAAGAACGGTGGTTCGAGTGAGGGGTGAAAGAGGCTATTTGGGAGAGGGTTGAGGCACCCAGCCTCAACAAGAAGGGCGGCCTCCGCTTCAAACTATCACATGCATGGGACGAGTTGCTACGCAACATTCCGCGCCGTCTGTGATGTGACTAGTCACGTGTATTGCATGACTAGTCACAACTCCACCATTGACCTGATAAAGTCCGATGGATAGTACAAGATTTAATTATTATTATTATTTTTTTTTCAGTAATACCTACTAGATGAATAATCTTTCATAGTTCATTCACAGCTCCGCTAATAGACCAGTTCACGCTCTTGAGGGCAACATCGCGGGAAATTCAAAGCAAAATTAACTGTACATGACTCAAGTTATAGACTTTCGCCTTCATAAACCAAACAAATAAGTTCAAGTTCACAACTGAGATGAACGTGACTTGGTATCCAGAATACCATACATTCTTTATAAAAGTGACGACACATTTGAAATTAAATTTGCAAGACATGTTTCGGTCGTGCAACGACCATCTTCAGTTGAAAGTAGAATTAATTTGAAGTTACATTTGAATTTATAATATGCTACATTTGAATTGATAATATGCTAAACAAATGTAACTTCAAATTAATTCTACTTTCAACTGAAGATGGTCGTTGCACGACCGAAACATGTCTTGCCAAGAGAAAATGACCTCTCATTTTCTCTTGGTCTTGCAAATTTAATTTCAAATGTGTCGTCACTTTTATAAAAATTGTTGTTAGTCTGCTTCTTTCCATACATTCTTTCTAATTTTGTGCCTTTGGAATAACAGGAAATGTATGGTAGAACTTTGTTTAATAAAATAATTTCTACAATAGCCATTCTCTCCAACTTCATTCTGCCGCACCTTTGAGCGCATATTGTCTGTTTTGGAAAATAAAAATAAAAAAAATTGGATTAATTGGATTTCAGGAATACTTTTCATCGTTATGAACTTCCAGACAAACCTTTGAATTTCTTACCATCTTGCCCTGATTACCCATGATGCACTCAAGAGCGTGAACTCGTCTATTGGACTCCACGAACTTTGACGACATACGTACGATCTCGTACGTACTTTGTGTACTGTATTTATTTATTTATTTATTCGTGTGTAAATTCCTTGTTGATTTCTTGACGATTCGGGCCACGCATTGGGGGTGTAAATTTGGAATGAAATCCCGGAAGCACCTCGTAAAAGAAGTAAAACTCCTTTTTTAAAGATGTGTCCGAAAAGGATTAGTGCAATTATTAGCTCGTGAGCATACTTACGTTCATGTCCATATCCTAATTAAAGATTTAAACTTTCTACACTCGATTCCCATTAACTAGACATTACTGTTAAGATACAATTTAGCACTATGGCATAAACAATGATATTGTTTCACTTTCTTATTTCTAGGAGGTTGATTTAACTTGGTGCAATTTAGTGTAGCTTTAATTAACTTTATTTTCGCACTTCTGTAATATAGTATTCATTAGCAAAAACTGTGAACACTACCCGCCTAGATTAGTTTAGTTTATTAGTTTATTTTTTAATAAACTTTGAACTTTGACCACTTACGAAAATTCACGGACTGTGACGAAGTTTATCCGATTGTTTACACAATGTCACGCATTAATATTTATTAATAAATTGAATAAACCAGCGACCAGTGAAGAAATTTAGCGTGACTTTTTCTTGAAGATGGAGAATTCGTCCGCCTCTTCTTCTGCCGCAGGTGAGACCGACTTTGGCAAGCATCAAGCGTTTCTAAATTATTGTAGCAAAGAAATACTCTTCACCTATGCATAACATTTTCAAGTAACTCCATAGAGCTGTACCAGGTTACAAGAACGATTTTCCTACGTGTGAGGTAATTTCAAGAGTTTCAAATGTTTCCAGTGGCTCTTATGCATGGGATTAGACGAATAAAAAAGTTGCAAAACACAATTGCAATTGCGAGCTAACAGGAGCAACTCAGCAGTTAGCGTTTATTCAACAAGCTTTGCGGCAATAATTCAACTGATAGGAGATTGAACAACTTGAAGTTATCTCAACCATCTTAATTTCATCTTAATTTTATTCATGGTAATAACCAGTTTGATGATCATGTACAACAAGAAATCCAGTTTGATTTTTGTTGCAGGTTCATGCATCACCATCAGTTTAAAATGGAAAAGCAAATAAATTCTAATGAAATCACACCTCACTCTTGTCTCACTTATTTAACATCCTAAGGCTAAATTTCACACGCGACGAGAGAAAATGCAACTTTTCTAACGTGAAAACACTAGAACTTTAGTAACCGCATCCGGAATCAAAATTTTTTGCATCTGAAAGAGCCACACATACGATCAATTTTTTCCTTCCCACGTTTGCCAGACTTTAACCTCGTGAAGAGATTTCCGCTGAGCTCTCGGCACGTCTACATAATTACAAATCAGCACACAGTGTCAAATTATAACATAACTTAAGTAATTTCATTTGCAGGACCAGGTCGCTTGAATCAACTCGGGGGCGTCTACATCAACGGAAAGCCACTACCAAAAGAAGTCCGGCACGAAATTATTTCATTAGCTATTCAAGGATTTCGCCCTTGTGACATAAGCCGGCGTTTACGAATAACTCATGGCTGTATTAGTAAGCTGTTGTCAAAGTATCGGAAAAGCGGTTCAATTCAACCAGGTGGAGAAGGTGTGGGTAGACCAAGAGTAATCACAGCTCGTGTTGCTCAAAGAATCCGGCAATACACCCAAGATCAACCAGGTCTGTACTCGTGGGAGATACGAGATCGTCTTTTGCACGACAACATTTGCAGTAGTGAAAACATTCCTTCTCTGAGTTCAATTAACCGCTTGTTGAGGAAGAAAGATATAGGAGAAACATCAACAGAGTCTAGAAGCCAGTCTGATAGCAACAGTTCTTACACTATTGCAAGTATTTTGGATCTCTCATCTAGCGGAGGAAAGTCACCACAACCTGCTTCTTTATCAGCAGCATCTTGTTTAGACAGCCACGTTGGGGGAATCGATGACCAACAGAAGCAAACAGGTTTGTAAAAGAAGTACTCTCTATTGTACTCATGTGAAAGTATTTCATTTGAAATAATTTCAGCTGCTAAAATTTACCTTTAAGGCTCACGAAACACGCCCTTTGAAATCACCCTTTATAATTCATTACAATATGAATTTAGTTGCACTGAATTTGGGGTTAAAGCAGTTCTTTAACTTTAAACATACTTTCCTTGTAATTCATAAGTTTATTGCACATATCCCGTGCACACAAACAAGAATTGAGTATATTTAGTGAGTATCAAGTATTTATGAGTCAATGAACGTGAATGAGTCAATGAGTCATGAGTCATGAGTCAATGAGTCAGTGCAATTACCCTAACCCATAAAATGAAAGCTAAAATTTCAGAGAGTGCTTAGGCCTAATCACTGAAACGAGGGCTTAGGCTTAATCAATAAATTATTGCTATATTGACTGTGAATCTCATTGACTCATTGACCATTTGACTCATAAATCATGGGACCTCATATTTAGTAAATTGTCGTGTGTAGTAAATTTACTCTGAATATTATTTGAATGTAAATAAACCAAAACAATACAAGTTAGTAAAGTAATTATATCAAAGAGTCTCTTTTTGTGAAAGCTTAACTTCAAACAGTGCATTATGTGACCGATAAAATAAAGACGTACAGTACTAGTTGGCTTAATCATAATGAATTGAACTTAAATTGAAACTCAACTGATAATGGTGCCTGATTGAGGCGTTGACAATGTAAGGTTGTCAAAGAATAAGATTAGTCAATCGTTCGCGGGTAGCGTGCTTTGGTACATCCCAAACCCAGAAACGGCAATCACAGGAATCGTGTTCATAAGGACGGTTTTACACCTACGCTTTGCGTTTGCCGGCCTCATTTATTTGCTTTTAAATCTTTGAAACTTGTGCCTCCTCTAACATTTCAGTTGGCAAAAACCACTTGCTGACCAGGGAGTTCATCTGTTTGTTATTAGCTTTATCTTTAATTGGTTTGTGTGGGTTGTTTGATCCTATTGCTAAATGTGAAATTGCATGATTTCCACTTCACCAACGGGCGTTGTAAGTTAATAGATTTATGGCGGTTTACAAGATCTCGCAGTTTGTTTCGAAAAACTGACTGACTTGTTCTTTTTATAAGCGAATGTTTTGTTTATTGATACTGCAGAGAACGTCCGCTCAGAGTTTGAAGGTTCTTATCAAGAATCTTCGATTGAAGAGATTAAGTTCCCTCTACAAACTCAAAAAAGAGCACGCATCAAATACAACGAGCAGCAAGTGAAGGAGCTGGAAGCAGCGTTTGCTATCAATCAGTATCCCTCTGCTGCACAAAGAGATCAGCTGGCAGCAAAGATTGGAGTTACGGAATCCAGAATACAGGTACAGGTGCTTTGATTATGGAAAAGGTAGAATGTCTGTGGTCAACATACGTAAAGCACAACAAGTTTCTAATTGAAAACCGGAGTGTCTAAAGACAATAACCAACATACAATAAAACACAACCGCGATCAAATTCATAATCAACAAATCAAAGAACTGGCTAAACAGGAATCAAACCGCACAGCAAGAAGTGACATAAATCATATTACTTACTCAAAAAATGCATCCACTATTCTCTAACAGCTGAATCATTTGGTAGTGCCATTTTGTAATATTTTGTCAGTTGTTTTTGCACCAGGTTTTAAACCAAGGAAATCAGTAAAATTAATTTGCACCGTCTCAGCTTAATTACGTTTAAGTTAAATTTGTTTAAAACTGTAGATATTAACCCTCATTCAACCCAGCTTGATAGTTGTTCTATTGCAAATGCAACAACTAAAAGAAAGTTTTCAATAAATAAGTTATAATCTCAGATAATTGAACCTTGTGGTAAATTGCACGGAATAGTAGACCAAGTAAGACTCTTCATTATTGACAACTCTCTGCAATCTACTTGTGACAAAGAACAGAACAGATAGATAGATCATAGCATCATAATATATTTAAGTGGCCCGCCTAGAATAGCTATGCTAAGTGTGGACTACCATGAAAAAACTGGCCTGAGAGGGACATAGAGGGTCAGTCATATTGACTCATTCAACATTTCCAAAATTTTTTTTCCTAGGGTGATCATGTCAGTGAAAATTACTAGATGAGAAATAAGCCAACAAGATCGGATCGGCAGAAACTATTGTGATCTGTGTCCATGTAATTGAGTAAAACTTCTCGTTACACGAACAACCTCACATGTGTATTTCCACAAGGTTTCCTTTTGGTAAAGGTGTTTATGTGAAAATTCGATAAGAACTAAAGCATCAAGAACTAATTTATTACCTTCAAGCTGACAGAGCGCCACAAAGGCTTGCGTCAATTACTGTGGCCGCTTTTTTTTTCCCTCCCAACCATGATACACAACAGAAGACAGACTACAACACAGGGAACTACGTGCCCTACTCTTAGCGACAAGTGTGTGCGTGCGTTAGCCAGCTCTTTGATTTGTGTATGAACATTGAAGGGTTGTGAGACGGGGCCTAAGGTTTATCGTCCTTATTCGAGAAGACTTAAGAGTCTAACCATTTGCAGATGTAATTACAAAGGCAGCACTTTCTCCTCAGTTATTTAAAACAAACTGAGCAACCGGTGGGCGGTGGATTTCCTCATCAGCAGAGCCTAGCTAATGACATATGTCTACTTGTAAATCCATGAAATTTAGTGAAACCACTTGTTTCACATGTGTATTTCCTTTCACCTTTTTCACATTTGTTTTTGTGCTTAGAGTAAATTGTTAATTGTAATATTTTTTCGAAAACGTGATTGATGTACTCAAAGAAAAGCAATTAAAAAACTGTGCTTTGCAGGTGTTGGCCACCTGGGCCTTCAGTTTCACAAGTAGTAAACAGAATATTTCTGCTTCTGTATACTATATCAAAATTAATGTGAAGGAAAATGCGGATGCAATAGTTATGTAGTGAGGAAAAGAGATTTCTTAGCGTGGACTCAACTAGAAGGGAGACAGGCAACATGGATAGGCCATATTTAGCTCTTACATCGAAGGAGATCCGTATTCCTCCGTTATCCAGAGGAAGGAGAATAAAGACGCTGGAATATCTTAAGGGAAAATTCTTATGATGAGATAAGACCCTGCCTGGAGATTCCTCTGATGCAGGAAGAAATGGAAGCCATGTGGTGCAAGTTCCTGATAAACTATAGTAATTTCTATAGGAATTCCGAAGTTTTTGACTCCATGAATTTAGCGCATGAAGCATGTCGTGCGCCTAAACTCCGCCGTGATCTTAAAAAGTCCCTCATAGTCTTTTTTTCGTTAAAAAGATCGACCTCAGTGATTGGCCTAAACAATACTTTGTACTTCAAGTGTTTACCAGTCATCCATTTTCAACTCATATGTTCTGGAAAAGAGATGGCGGCCTGTCTCTCTGTACAAATATGCTAATAATTTTGTATTTTGGGTTTTAGGTGTGGTTTTCAAACCGAAGAGTCAAATGCAAAACTCGCCGAAGGCATACGATTCATGAAACAAATGCCACTACAGATTTGGAGCCAAAGCAGTGTACATGTCAGCGCCGATATTCAGATCCTCATATACATTTATCACCACATATTATAAGAACCGGGCCTTCTAGAATATTTTTCCCCCACAATCTTTAGTCATGTCTTGACTTGATACCTTTAAGAAACAATTATCTTGTTTTGCCGAGACTAATATTAACGGCAGCGCAGTCTAAAAGATGAAAAGGATCTTCATATGTACATGAAACTGATCCCATCAGATCATTTGATACTAGTCGTCATTTTGACTATATACAATTTTTGATTTGCCTCTTACGCTGTTTAATTTGGCTCAATTTGAATTAAGTCTTGGTGTATTTGAAACAATTCGGTAGTGACGTCTTTATGTATTGCGATTTCCTGCTTTTTAAAGAAATGGACAAATTGGTTTCATCAAATTTTTACTGAGCGAACTGCCAGTGACTTTTTCTTTGTCTGGATTTGGGAATAAAAAGGTTAATGGTACAAGGGAATCGCGCATCAGTGTTCGAAGTGCAGTAAAAATGTAACAAAAACAGAAGCCTAGCTCAACACATCAAGGAAGCCACGAAATCCAAAAAAAGTACTGATCACATTTTATATTTTCCTATGACGACAGAATCGATCTGCTAAGCGGATAATACTATTCGAGAGTAGCTGATTAGGCAGGTTGGTCTCGTTATTAATGTTTACTTAAACCTTTGTATCAAAAATATTATAGTAAATACTTGACCATGCACCAAATAGAAACAGATGGAATCTGAACCAACGATCCTGGCTTTATGATGTAGTCGGATGTACGGAGATATTTAAGACAATGGTACTCTGGTCCCAAAGGTTTTTCTTGAGCGGCGAGAAGAGAAAAACCTCTGGTTACCTTGGACTTGATAATTACATAAGGGACCAATGGCAACCTAGCAATCACGCGTCGCCTCGGTATTACCAATCAAACGAACCAATTATATTGATGTGCGTGTTTCTAAGAATATCAACCAATCCGAGCCTGAGGGCTCAGATCCTGATCCTGACGTCTGCATGAAAGTGAGATTCAAGTCCAAGGTAACTAGAGGTTTTTCTCTTCTCGCCGCCGCTTCGCGACTCGTATTTGCCGCTTCGCAGCTCTCTCGCGGCTCAAGGAAAAACCTCTGGGACCTGGGTAAGACAATGGTAGACAAGTAGCCAGGACTGCATCACGCAGTCACAGTGTCATGGCTTAACCGCATCGCAGTATCACACGAACATCCAATAAATGGTGAAAAGACCATTGATCTACCCAACCATCTAAATATTCAATTTAATATTTGTTGTAAATCTAAGTTTGTAAACAATCAGAAGAAATGTTTTCCCAAAACCTAGGCCATTTTTTTAAAAATGGGTGATATTCAAAACTTTATGGTTACTGTGGAAATTTCAGCTCAGTGAAAACGCAAACTAAATCTAAAATGCTTCCGCAAAATATAACAATGTACTGTGAGCATATGAAAAGAACGAAATATTGGTTGGTGAATTTCTTAATGCATACTTCTTTGTGTTTCGAAAGGTAAAGGGTTTTTTTTGTTTTTGTGCTCCTTCTTCATAGACAGTTACATTATAAGTTATAGCTTTAATTTGAAACCTTTTTTTTTGTTGGAAAAGAAAAACATTGTCTAGTATCAACAAATGTTTAAGAAATTGTTGCCACTTTCTGTAAACTACTTTTGCCAAAAAGATGCAAATCAAAGTGTGTTTAACTGTCTAAAGAAAAAGAAAAGTCTATTCCAGTTTTGTTTCTTTATTACTGATTTGAAAAATCCTATAACCCGTAAGGGTAAATTAAGTACATTGGTCTACCGTATCCCCGTCGAACTTTCATCGAATGATAAACCGAGCTTAGCGAGCAATCCTCTTTATCTTCTCACATTCATAATTGCGGTACAAAAAATATCGATTATGCTGGTTTATGAAAAAACACGCAAACGTTTGATATCCACTAAGACAGTGAAATCTAAACTGGAGCAGTACTTGGTGAAGTCAGTAACTTACTTCTTTGTACATTACTTTCAGTTTGAATTCACTCTTGAATACATTTCTCGAACGAGAAAACTAGTCCTAAAAACACAAGCGCTTGTCTTTGCAATGTAGTGTCCGTGGCAATTATTTAGTAGCACGTGGTTCGCCTCATTTTTGCCTAGTAAATCCAGTTACCCTTAACATCAGTCTAGATAATTAATTCAACTTTTCTATACTCTTGCCTCTAGCCATTTGCTGCATAATAGGCACTTTTTATCACTAGGCATTTCACATTTGCGTAATATAATTCAGATTTTTCTCTATTCTTACCTTTAAAAAATAAAATAACAACATGAATGAATGGATGATAGCAATTAATGAATGTCTGATCAGCTCGTAATAGACTTTTTAAACAGTTTTATTGATATCATTCTTTCAACAGAAAATAAGGCCATTAAGAAAGATATGACATCCGTAAATTCGAATAATAAATCTTCTCAAGTCGCTTCTAATTTCGCGGGAATTTACCGTAGTCCGAAGTCCACAGTCCACATTCCATCTGACCCAATGATAGGGTTAAATGCGATCGTGGACATGTGTTTACATTTAAAACTGTTGTTAACGGCATTGATTCCAATCAAAACCAGAAAAAAGATGCTAAATGCAAGTCTCTACGATGATATTTAAAAATATTTAATACTTTTTCTTAACAATACTGGGAGAATCATAAAATTACGATATCTGTTACAGAGTCATACGATAACCGGATATTACATTGCGTGCCACGAAAACACAAAAACTCGTTTCCGGTCACGCACACAATTCTTTAATGCACTTTTCCTCTTTAATCTGTCATGTAGTCTTCTGTGGTTTAGTGGTCATCGCCATTGCCTCAGGAAGAGAGATGGAAGAGATATCGAGTGCGAATCACACTTGAACTGCCTTATTCAGAGAAATTTTACGCATGCGAAGCCAGAGCGCGATCCGAAAAAAACATAAATGAATAAAAAAGTCCAAACACGGAGTCGAATCCTATACTTTGTTCCTCGAACACGTTGGACTGCCTTAAAATGGGGCCTCTCGTAGTTGTTCTCGCTGTAACTTAATTATGTTCAATCAGCAACAGATGCCGCTCCGATGATGTGACAATTCTTCCCAAGTAACCTACTCCGAGTTGTCTACGTGTGTACAATAATTTAAATGATATCTATTCAGGGGCGTGGCTTCCTTTACGCAAATACGCACGTGTGTACTTGAGTATATTGATAGGATTTAAATTTTCTGTTAGAAGTCAAAGCCCTCCAAGTCACCAGTACCCACTTCCCGGTAATTTTTTGAAGAAAAATTGTGATGATGATGTTATAACAGAGTTTGCAACGTCTTGCCTTTTGCTTGTAAGCCAAAGCAAGTATGAGGGAATTTGTTTTTGCATATTTGAAGAATGGTTCATTAATCATTGATTGACTTTTTTGAGAGAGAAGATGTGCTTCATTAATTATTTTTTTGTTCCAAAACAAAACAATGCAAACAGTAAAATTAACATTGAGAAACAGTACTGTTAGATCCAGTTGTTCTGAGTTCTTGAAACTGTTTGAGGAGGTGGTTTTAAGTTGTTCCAAGAGTAACTTGGCCGCACTCTTTTTGACATGTGGACATCAAACCTTGAACACGTCTGTGTTATGAACAGCCAAACCGGAGAAATCTATTTTTTTTTTGGAATTAAAAAAAAAAACCCGATGGACTTTAACTCCAAGAAGTGTAAGATCATGAGAATTACTAGGAAACAAGTCTGGGTTATCCTGGAACTCTCACATTGATATGTGGATTGCTGCCAAGGGAAACAGAATGTTGGGTTGAATATCAAGAGAACTTGCAAAGATCTCAAGGAGGTAACTAGCTTAAAGTCCGGCTATGTATTGATCCCTAATCAGGTCTAGTTTAGAGTATTGTTCGGTTGTCTGGTCTCCATTCACTAAGAGAAACATGAGAGAAATTAAA
>NC_090870.1:23406611-23414111 GCF_036669935.1 Montipora foliosa | reverse complement strand
TGCTAACATTTACTAAATCATCATTTAGACAAGATTAGATGTTGTCAGCGCTGAAACCTGCGTAGGTTAGGTGAGTATCATCGGCATACATCCTTGATTGACAATTTGAAAGGCAATTTGGTAAATCATTAATATACAGTAAAAATAACAGCGGCCTTAAGATAGTGCCTTGAGTGCGACCCATTAACTGAGCATCTCTGCATGCGGTTGTCCAAGTATGACTCAAACCAAGAGTGCGCATTATCGCATATGCCATAATTCCTTGATTTAGATAAAAGGATTTCGCGATTGACCGTATCAAAGGTTTTCTTCAAGTCCAGGAAGACGACTGCATTGACTTTACCTTGGTCAACGTGTGATCGGGATCGAGAGTTTGGAGTGAAAAATCGCGGCGACTGAGTAAAGGCCTTTCGAGAAACAGAGACTCAGCTGTCCTCGTTTTTCTCCGAAATCTTTTGGCTGCTGCCTGGCTCCTCCAAATAATGTAACGAACCCGATATGTTATGGTTGAAACTTCACTAACTTTCGCACCGAAGACTTCATGTTTTCATTACAAACCTAGATAGTAAACGACAATTAACCATTCCAGTATTATGCCTATAACTAATTCCTTCCATTCAGTCCATTACCGAATTGGAATTCTGTGGGAAAGATTGTGCGCTAGATGTGCATAAGTTATATTCCTTAGCTAGGCGAGTATATAGAATTTGGCAAGTTCGAAATTTGAAACCGTCCCATCATGAAGAAGCCTGAATCCGTTCGTCCTCCATGCTGTGCAGGTGCAGAACAAGGCTTAATAAAACTGTGGTAGTCAATAGGTCCTTGTCGGACCCCTGTGGTTGCGCGACTGCAGGCATCATTTGTGAGTTGTCTTGATCAGTACGTCTTAGAACGCTTTCCATTTAACAGAACTGACCTGCCAGACCTGGCATTTGGAAGGACTAACTCTACAACGCCTTGAAATTAACATGCTTCAAGGATAATATCTGACCTGCTAATCGCCCTTTCTCGCAGTCGGAGACTGAATTACTAAGGGCGCAGCTCAACGAGGTCGGACCGAAGGAGCTGTGCTGCCGGCTAGGCGCTCGGCCCCTGAACACGACCCATGAATGACCTCGGAGCACAGCACCACAGCCTGATGGAAAAGGCCGGGAGTCGATTTTGATGAGGGAGGAAAACCGGAGTACCCGGAGAAAAACCCTCGGAGTCAGATTGAGATCGACTGAAACTCAGCCCACATACGATCCGAGCCAGAGTTTTAACCCTCCTTCAGAAGAATGCGAGGAATCATCAAGCAAGTGTTCCTTCAAAGTGTTGCATTTTCTTTGCAAACTGACGGATCTGGCCGGCCAGCTCTTA
Source organism: Montipora foliosa (assembly GCF_036669935.1). Taxonomy (NCBI): domain Eukaryota; kingdom Metazoa; phylum Cnidaria; class Anthozoa; order Scleractinia; family Acroporidae; genus Montipora; species Montipora foliosa. Next base: position 23,412,752 of record NC_090870.1, on the reverse strand, counting down.
AGTTCATCCCCGCTCAGTTTCCTTCTTGTCAAAACAAGAGAAAGTATAAATTGCGTCCTACACAGTGATTGGCTTTTGGACAAAACACTTGGCCGACTCTTCCAAATTGAACTCAAAGCTGAAATATACTTCAGTATATGAATTGAGCAGTATCTGAGAAACACCCCCGCATCGTGTGTAAATTCCTCATTGTTGATTTCGTGACGCCTCGTGCCACGCATCCGGGGTTGTAATCGGTGACGGGTACCAACTCTACGCCACTTACGATAATTCACCGACTGTGACGAAGCTTCTCGGGTTGTTTACAAAATGTCATTGAGGCACATATGAACAATTGGTTGAATGCACTAGCTACCAGTGAAGAATTTAGCGTGAACATTTCTTGAAGATGGAGGATTCGTCCGCCTCTTCTTCTGCCGCAGGTGAGACCGAATTACATTACAGCTTTTTCTTTGCTACAATAATTTAGAAACGTTACTATTTTAGCTTGATGGCTGCAACACATCTTTACACCTTCGAAAACTCCGACTTCACTTCTGTATCCTTAACATTTTCAAGTAACTTTCGATATTAACGACCATTAACTACATCGACCTCAGTGTACCAAGCTACAAAACTGAGGCCATTTGAAGTGTTTGAAATGTTTTCAGTAGCTCTTCTAAATGTGTACTGTTTAGCTAAAAGACGAGTAAGTGTCGAGCTAGCCAGAGCAACCGACTCAGCATTTAGGGTTTATTCAACTGGCAATTAAATTGTGCTCCATTTAAATTTGGTGCAGACTGGCATCACGGCAATAATCCAAACAAGAGAATTGAACAAGCTGCTATCTCGACCATCTTAATTTGTTGCTCTTTTGTTAACCATTTCGATGATCATGTACAGCAAAAGATCCAGAAAAGTTCAATTTTTCTTACCTAGATTTATGCATTGCACCCGCCCATTATTTCAAAATGAAAAGACAAATAAATTTCAAATCACAGTTGACTTGGTTTCACTCATTTAAGGTCCTAAAGATAGAATCTAACTTAGGTTTCTTGCACATACCAAGAGAGAAAATGCGACTTTTCTTACGTGAAAACACTGAACGTGAGTTTACGAGGTTCAGTAACCGCATCCGGCATCACACATTTTTTTCAGCTGAAAGAGATACCGATGCGTTCAGTCAATTTTTTCCTTCCCACGATTGCCAAACTTTAATTTCCTGCAGAGATCTCCGCTGAGCTCTCTGCATGTCTACACAAATTCAAATACACAGTGTCAAATTATAACAAGTGATTTCATTTGTAGGACCAGGTCGCTTGAATCAACTCGGGGGCGTCTACATCAACGGAAAGCCACTACCAAAAGAAGTCCGGCACGAAATTATTTCATTAGCTATTCAAGGACTTCGCCCTTGCGACATAAGCCGGCGTTTACGAATAACTCATGGCTGTATTAGTAAGCTGTTGTCAAAGTATCGGAAAAGCGGTTCAATTCAACCAGGTGGAGAAGGTGTGGGCAGACCAAGAGTAATTACAGCTCGTGTTGCTCAAAGAATCCGGCAATACACCCAAGATCAACCAGGTCTGTACTCGTGGGAGATACGAGATCGTCTTTTGCACGACAACATTTGCAGTAGTGAAAACATTCCTTCTCCGAGTTCAATTAACCGCTTGTTGAGGAAGAAAGATAAAGGAAAAACATTATCAGAGTCTAGAAGCGAGCTTGATAGCAGCAGTACTTATACTATTGCAAGTATTTTGAATCTCTCATCTAAGACTAGCAAAGGGAAATCATTGCACCCTGCTTCTTCATCAGCAGCAAGTTGTTTAGAAAGCCACGTTGAGGGAACCTATGACCAAAAGAAACAAACAGGTTTGTAAAAGAAGTTCTCTTTATTGTGCTCATGTTTATGTGCTTCATTTGCTTTGTCTAATCAAATATGCTTTGAAGCGGCGAACCCCTTTATTTGAGATGTTTTCATAAGCCCTCAGAAACCATTGCCAAGTTTTATGTAGTTGTTGTCCTTCTGGCTTCTGGCACTGATGTTTGTATTTGCCTACCATGGATGTAGAGTTTTGGGTGATTCAGTTTTGAATTTATTTAGTCCCATGATTGATAATCCGGGCAGCTATCAACTGAAAGGCTAAGCTTGCATATTCACAGAGCCTTGTATAAGTCCATTCATATCTTACCCAGAATCTCGATGATGGCATAAGCTATTGTGAGGGAAAAATCAGTAAAGTGCGCATTGTATTAAGTACACTGAGTAATGTGAGATTTTTACAAGGCTAAGGTATCAATCAAAAGAACGAGAATTGAGAAGAAAAAAGCTTTTCATGAATGGTTGTCGACAATGTTGTTTAATGTAGAGGGGCAACTGTTTTAATCTGTAATAATTCAGGCTAACATTACTACTGAATACACAGTTATTACAGTAAATGTTCTTTAGAAAAAAACACTTGCTGGTAACAGAAGTAATCTAAGTTGCTAAACTTGTTGGTTAATTATTTTATCACCGAGATTACTTTCAGACTCTTAGGAATCACACCATTTGAAATAATTCTTTTAGTATGAATTTAGTTGCACTGAATCGGGGGTTAAAGCAATTCTTTAACGCTAAACAAAGCTCGCTTTGGATTGCACAAAAGATTGAGGCTACCTCCGAACGATTGACAAGATCTCGAACTTTATTTCGAAAAATTGACTGATTTGTTATTTGTATAAGTGACTGTTTTGTTTGTTGATACTGAAGAGAATGTCCCAAATTTTGAAGGCTCTTGTCAAGAGTCTTCGATTGAAGAGATTCAGTTCCCGCTACAAACTCAAGAAAGAGTACGCATTAAATATAATCAGCAGCAACTGAAGGAGCTGGAAGCAGCGTTTGCTATCAATCAGTATCCCTCTGCTGCAGAAAGAGATCAGCTGGCAGCAAAGATTGGAGTCATGGAATCAAAAATACAGGTACATGTGGTTTGATTATGGAAAAGCTAGTCTGTCTGCGGTCAACATCTGTAAAGCACGACATTTTATAACATCCAAAGTCTCTATGTCGCAATAACCAACATGCAAAGTAAAACACAACAACAACAAATGCATGAACAGTCATCAACAAATCAAAGAATTTGCTGAACACAAATCAAACAGAAGATGCATGTGACATAAGTCATGTTACTTACTCAAAGAATACATCCACCATTCTTTAACCGCTGACGTTTCTGAACTAAACGTTGAAAGCGTATCATTTGGTAGCGCCATTTTGTACTATTTGTTTTGTTTTTGGACTAGGTTTTAAATTAGGAACAAATAATTATCATATTTGCGTCACGATGAGAATTACGAGCCTTTCGGGTTAATTAATACTGTGAAAAAAATAAAGAAAAACCTTTTGTCGTTCAGAAGAAGAATTACAAAGATAGTAGAGGGAAGGCCAAAGAGTTTCGTGATGGAAGGTTTGGCGCAAGAGTCGATGGAGAGACCTAACGCCCTCCTGCCCACGTTTGTCTTCTATCTGTGGTGTCAAATTCCATTGCAGCTGTTTAAGGACACGTATGCGTGATATTTAGAAGGAAATACAAAGTTGAACGCACTGCGTATTCTTCGTTACGTGGTTTAGAGGCACACGGAAATCGATAAAATTTATTTGTACATCTATGTCCAGAAATGCACCTAATTAGATGCCGCCCAATTTTGACATCCGACTCTTTAAGTCTAAGCCTTTGCTACCTATTTGTAACGATAAGGTTAGGGTTAGCCCAGCCTTAAAACCTTAAAACCCAGCCTTATTTTAAGCTTATGGTTAATGCAGCTGTTTATCCATACTTGAGGAGCAGCCGCTTTGAGGACGTGATGCTTATTGTCTGTATTCCGAGACACAAGTCAAGTTGATTTTTGGGAGAAGAACAAGGGGACACTTCGTGACGCTTATTGAAAGCGGCTTACATCTAATTGGGGATATTTCTGGACATATCAGTTGCACACTCTCTTTGTTTCAGTTTGATTTCGTTTTAGTTTTTTCTCTGACAAAGCGTAGTTAACCCTCACACAACCTAGTTTAAGTTGATTCCTCAGAAAAAAAAGTTGTCGAAGGATTTTCTTGAAACTTTTCCTGAATATCCCCTACTAATCCCTACTTTGAGGACTACAATAAAAAAGATGTCACCGTGCTTGCTTAAGAGATATAATATACTGATACTAATCACGCGCGTTATTTCATCGGCTCAGGGTACATTTTGTGGTAGCTAAAGTAGAAGGTTTTTAAAGTAACACTTGAAAGGAAAGTCGATAACTTAAGAAATAAGACAAGAAAGATCATCGGCAGAACCTAACGCGGTCTGTATGTCCGTGAAATTAAGTAAAACCACTTGTGATATGAATAACCTTGTGTATTTACAAAAGGTTGCGTTTTTGTTAAGATGACTATGTGAAAAGTCGATAAGAAATAAGGCAAGATCTCATTAGCAGAGATGAGAGGAGAAAGAAGGAACCACTTGTTATATGAATAACCTCACATGGGTATTTCCTTTGATTAAATTTTCGACCTCGGATATTGCGTTTCTAGCTTTCTAATTGGTTCACTCAAACTCGGTTATCAGCTCATATACCGTATACCCTAATACAGAAACTGTGCCAAGCTGAAAAATGTGTGCGGGAAGCGAAACTTTTCCTACTATTGGCCTATTAATATCAAAACGCAAAACAACGGACCAAACAGAGCGTTTCATTGCGAAGAAACAAAGCAAACTCTACTTTCATAATGAAAAATGGGTTCACTTCTTACCCATAATGGACCATGAGTTTTCAAGACACCTCCAACTCCCAACTTATATTGTAATATGTTGAAATTAAGGATAGTGTATAGTGCGTATAGCTTAGACGTGTAGTGTAGTTTGGATGTTCTGTGTTTAGCATAGACAGATAGCGTAGTTTCGATATATAGCTCGGATGTGAAGTGAAAATTTTAAGTGTAAACAAATACAATATTAAAAAAATTAAAAAGAAAAAAGGAAAAATCTCATATCCAACGCGCTCTCGAGCTCATGGGATAATTGTTAATTATCTTTTTCGCATTTGTTGTTGTGTTTATAGTAGATCATTATTGGTGTTTTGTTTAGTGAATTGCAATTTTTCTCTAAAAACGTGATTGCAGTACTTAGAGAAAAGCAATTTAAAAACCTGTACTTTGCAGATGTGGGCCATCTTTAGTTTCACAGTCAGTAAACAGAATATTTCTGCTTTTGCATACTGTACGGAAATTAATGTAAAGAAGAATGTGCAAAAGTAACTGATAGTTCTTAGCGTGGACTCAATTTGGTAGCCGAGACAGCCAAGATGGGTAAAGCTCAGGTTATATATAGCCAGATTCCTCCAGTATCCAAGGGAAGTCACTGGACAATCTTACGGGAAAAATGGTCTATTGTGAAATAAGTGACCCTGTCTGGAGATTGCAAGCTGGATGTGTGTAAGAGCACTTGGGAGGATGATGAGTAAGAAATCATAACCGAGAGCTATGGAACGTAAAAATAGAGCATCGACGCCAAGAAAAAATGGAAACTGGCTCCTCCTAATAAACTATTAATTTTTATTGGAATTCCGCACTTTTTAACGCCATGAATTTAGCGCATGAAGCTCTGTCGTGATCTTAAAAAGTCCCTCATGGTCTTTTCTTCGTTAAACAGTGGTTACCAGTCATCCATTTCCAACATATGTTTTGGTGTCGACAAATATTCTAATAATTTTGTGGTTTTGGTTTTAGGTGTGGTTTTCAAACCGAAGAGTCAAATGCAAAAGTCCCCGAATGCATACGATTCATGAAATTAATGCCACTACAAATCTGGAGCCAAAGCAGTGTACATGTCAGCGCCGATATTCAGATCCTCCCATACATTTATCACCACACATTATAGGAACCGGGCCTTCTAGAATATTTTTCCCCTAATACCTGTAGTGATGCGTTAACTTGATGGCTTTAAGAAACAATTATCTGGTTTTACTGAGATTAATTTTTATGACAGTGCAGTCTAGCAAATAGGGTCTTCATATAAACACGAACCTGGTCCCGTCGGATCATTTGCTTCGGCTCTTCGGTTGTTAAGCTGATTAATCTGACTCAATTTGCATTAAGTCTGTAGCGCGTTTACCCCCCTCTTTCAACATTGTTTG
>NC_090870.1:23396611-23401611 GCF_036669935.1 Montipora foliosa | reverse complement strand
CTCGGAAACTCCATTACAAAAGCATTTCCAGTAAAATCCGGAGTGCGCCAGGGCTGCATACTCTTGCCTATCCTCTTCTTTGTTACAATCGACTGCATGGGTGATGCGCCAAATAACTTCTAAACACCCTCGTGAGATACGGTGGACTCTCTTCTCTCACCTTGAAGACCTTGATTTTGCTGACGATATTGCCATCCATTCTTCAACACCTGCCCATCTTCAGGACAAATCTGACGATCTTAATTTGAATGCCAAGATGATGGGACTGATTATCAGCAAAAAGAAATCCAAAATCATTTGTGTCAGCTCTGGTGCACCAAGGTCAGTCAACATCGATGGAGAACCGCTAGAACATATTGAAGAGTTCACTTATCTCGGGAGTGTGATCAGTACTGATAGCAGTGTCCAGAAGGACATCAAGGCCAGGTTTGCATTTAGTAGTCTCAAAAAAACCTGGAAGTCTCAACAGTATAGCCTCAAAACTAAAGTGCGCATATACAACAGTAACGTTAAGTCTGTGTTACTGCATGGCTCTGAATGTTGGAAAATCAAAAGGGACATAAACAAATAGCTGTCTGCGAAAGATCTGTAACATCTTCCGGCCCAACAAAATTTCCAACAACGACCTTTACAAGAAGACTGGATACACCGGTATCGACCTCGAAATTAAGAAACACTGGCTCAGATGGTTGGGACATGTACTACGAATGCCGCCAGAGAGGATACCCAAGGTTGCTCTTACGTGCAGGCAGAAGGAAAGGGGGAGGCCCAAAACCACTTGGAGGAAGACCGCTGAGATTGAACTAAATGAGATGGGTCTGACATGGCGAGAGGCTCAGGCAATTGTGAAGGACAAGACGCAGTGGAGGAGGGACATTGTTGCGGCCCTATGCTCCAACGGGGACTATAAGGATTTATGATGATGATGATGATGATGATGATGATAATTGAAATTCTCCCTGAAAGTGCTATGAGCAAAAATCAATCGTAATTTTTCTTTGTATTTCAAAACTATGTTAACTGAAAGCTAAGTGACCGAAGTTTTAAGCCTCCATTTAAAAAAGACACCTGTTTATTTTGAGTAAAATTTTCCTAATTAATGGTCCGCCATTACTAACTTTAAAGCCGGGAATTCACTATCGACGCAAGCACAAGCGCAAGTATAAATAGCTTATGCTAGTGAAAACGAATGTCGACGTAACCATCAAAATCAACCATGGCATCCGCCATTTTGTTCAAATGCTCAGACACCGGGAATCTGGAACGAGTGCTTTAATTGGCCAGACGCAGCAAAAATCCTTGTGCTTATGCTGCGTTTGGTTTTCACACAACGCAAGCGAACGCAAGCATAACCGCAAGCACAAGGAAAACGAAAAATTTTGATCCTTATGCTTGTGCTCGTGCTTGTGCTTGCGTCAACCCCGTTTTCACTCTTATGCTTGCCCTTGTGCTTGCGTCGCTAGTGAAAACCAAGCTTAAATCTTGAGAGAGTTGGATCGAGGACTAGATAGCGCCAAAGACTGCAATGCATGTGCACGAGACTAAATTAATATGCAGCACGGGAGTTATGGACTTACAGACTTCTAAACTCGTGTTCTACGGAGGGCTTGGCTGGCCAACGCGCCCATGTATCCTAGCTTGAAGGATTTTATGATTGAGGATCGAAGGATTGAGGGGTAACACAATTGAAGATAATTCCAATCCGTCGTCACACACAACTCGAGCGCCTACAAATCAACAAGCCACATCTCACCAGTTAATACGAGCGCGGGTGCCCAAACTCGAACTGAAAAGACTATGTGGTTCTGTTGCGGAGAGGAAGAGTTTTGGGGCGCATTTGGGAACTCTGAGCACGAGAACAACCAAATTTCCGAGCTCGATAAGTTCCCTTATCATATGGCCCGTACGGCCCCGCGCGCTTTTATTGCCAAGCTATTGAAAAAATCCCCGTATGAGGGCCGTATGCATTAGCGCGAGCAGGGCCGGAAAAAGACGAACGGCCCTACTAGGAACACGTACTGCTCCGTGCGATGCAATTTTAGGGGATTTCGTCGCTTTTAACATCTAAGTAATTTACAGCCAGGAAAGCAAATCCAAACAACATATTAGATAAATTTTCTGTGCATATTTTTGTTTTTTATTTTGTCCTAACTTCATCTTCTGAGTGTTCATAAATAGTGTAAAGAGCCCATATGATAAAATGCTTATTGACTGAGTTTAGGTCGGGCCGGACAGGAAAATATTTGGCCCGAGGTCATGGCGTACGGATCGAGCGCAGCGACGTCCGTGCGCCATGGCCGAGGGTTTTCCCACTCAGGGTCCGGCCCTCCCACTCAGTCAATAAGTACATAGTATTTGACAGGATTTCTTGGTGGAGAAGCGAGCACTGCAGTTACGGGTTTATTGTTCACCGAAGGAAACTATGGGGCTGGTGTTGAAATATCGACGAAGCGCTTTGGGGACGAGCAGAAAATTATCAGTGCTCACATGGAAATGTTGCTTAAATTACCTCCAGTTGAGTTTGCCTAAAAAGAAAAAATCCGGAATGGGGAATCCGGAATAAGAACCTGAACCAAAGTCACTTAAAATGATCCAGCGTCTTGCAAATGTTTACTTTTATCTCTCTGAGTAATTTGTCTCGTGCTGACTCCTTTTGGAAGAAGATTCATGTCATAACTTCGGAAGAGCACTTTTTGAGTTTTTTTCTTTGTTCGGGAGCCCATGACTAGGAGCTTGCCTCTCCCATACAAGCCCTACAACTCAACCTTTGCGTCTATTGATACCCCACGCGGAAAGCGGTTGATGTCGAAATAGTATTCTCGCACTGAAAATGCGTTTTGTTTTGTCTGTTTTTTCCTGTTCACCGATAATTGTGGCTGCAATCAAGCGTCTATAATACCCAAAGAGGACTACTCACCTCACATTCCATGCCACTCTCAACCGACATTGTGACTAAAATATCAGCGAATATGCGAATATATGTCGGCGAGACGTTATTGGCCATCTTCATGCTTTATTGACATTTATTATTGCAACACCCACCTTCAAAACCGTTGTCTGATTGAGCTCTGGTTGGTTTTGATGAGAACGGGTATCGTTGAAAGGAAGGCGCCTTAGAAAATTATACTGAGGTTGGGGTATAAAATGTCTCCTAAAATTTTAAATTCTAATGAGAAGTACTGTGAAAAGTGCTGTTGGATCCTGCGACCTTCCGCACGGTAGTCCGATGCTCAAACAACTGAGCCAACCGGTCTGCGGTCTTCCGTGTCCACCCACCATCTGATCGGCTTCGGATGTACACATCTTTTGTGGTCCTGTTAGACACACATTCCAGCACTGCGGCGAGGTAGTGTGCAAACAGATTCGGCGCCAACACACACCCCTGCTTGACTCAGTGGCAGACTGATTACTTTCACGTTTTCCCACAAGACACTGATTTTAGCCAAATACGATAAAATACACATTTTTTTTAGTAGTTACAATTCACCTCTTTCTTCAGTTGCTTCAACATTTTAACATGGACTACATTATAATAGACACATGAAAAACGACAAAAGTTTCCTTAAAAAATGAAACAGTTCATTAAAATGCTCTCTAGTCATATGTGGCACAACGAGGTTGTGGTATTTTGAACGATACCTTGATGGCAAAGTCGGCAAAAAGTGCTGGAAAAAATCTCAAAAGGTATGAGCCGATACCGAGCATCTCGGCCAACCATATAGCGATCAGATGGAGAGGCCGAAGTCAGGCCCTCTACTATTGCATTTACAACATCGCTGATATCAGCATCGCCATGAAGATTTCTATTGCTCTATTGCTCTCTGTAAACACCCCTCTCCCCCACTAATGTGGTTCCTTCCATTCCCTAATTCTCTTTCCAGAAAGTCTGGAACCGCGTTGTTGGTGGGAAGGAATCCCGGCTGCAGCATAGCGACTTTTATCCCCCAGGGTTGAATCTCCCGTCGAAGAGCATCAGATTTGGTCACAGAATAAGATCCATAAAATGGACACGAAACCCTCTCTGCCATACTGACCAAATTCACCGCTTGCCCCTTGGATTTCTTAATCAGTGACAGAAAGGTCTTTGTGACATCAATAATTAATATTCCCCATATACTCACATCTGCTGATCGCTCAAGGTCTTCCAGTGGCGACCACTCAATTGGGGATGAACACAAAAAGCCTGCATTATTTACGCGGCCCCATAATCCAGCAGGATCTTTAATCTTCTTGAAATTCGTCACATCCAACTGGAATGTTTTCAGCTTGTCGATCGCCTCCGATTGCAAACTCGGTTCTCCTTCTTTCGTCAGACAAGTCGCTAACACACAAGCTTCCATTTTATCCAACTTAATCGCTGTCGCTCGACTGTAGCCAGTGTCACAGCCCGTAATCAGAACATACTTTACTTTTACCGGAATATCAATTTTCGCTCTCGGCAAGAAACAGGTGACCAGATAAATTGAAATACACTCCTCCAAGGACGGGATACTCATTGAAAGATTGACAATTACACAGAGCACTCCAGAAGATTAAACTGGACGTCAAGCTGACAAAAGTGGTGTCCCGATCAGCGCGCCCCTTGAGTTAACTGTTTCACATAATTGTCTAAGAATAATAATTCGAAATAACAGGCTCAAAATAAATTTCGGACAGTGGTGGGACCCGATGACAGACATTTTTGACTGATCAAAATGACAGTCTGTAAGGCCAAAACTATCAATTACTTGGTCTAGTCGTTGCTGAACCGTTTGAACCGTTTTAAAAGCTTTTTTGCAGGTAAATGCTCATCTTAATAAAAAGCGTGTAGTTTGCCGTCCTGATCAGCTCACCCCAGGCAATCCTTTCCTGTGATTTATTTGAAGGGCTGATTTGCCCGCGTTTAGTCAAAGCTGTATAGATGTATAGAGCTGAACTTGTTTATTCTTTATTTCGATGCACTATTTTGCCCTTCGCAAGCATCCTTATTGGACAGCATGAGAAAGCAAACCACCCCCGCC